>NW_028277790.1:605000-905000 GCF_059751315.1 Micrasema longulum
CATCAACAGACCTCGTATTTTTATTTATCACACCAATCACCTTTACTATTTTTACCATGTATGATATTGCCTCATGTGATTAGTCCTCTAAATGCCTTGATTTCCATATACCCCTTCAGTTTCAGTGCTGCAGAGCAGCGTTTATTTTATAATTAAAAAATTCACATAATAATTTGTTACCCCCTAAGTCTAAAAACTTTTCGGTGGGACACATTTTTTTTTTATGACAGGTTTATATTACATTTATTTTATTTATATTTTACAGATTTATTTATAAACAGGCACTTTAAAGTATCTAGAAGATATTTCTTCAGTTCTTTTTTTTCATTTGAAGATTTTTCATGTCAATGATGGTTTGAGGCTAAGGTAAGGTATTCTTCTTTAAGGTATTCTTCATCCCTGTTATAATTTGTTCATATTATTATTAATTTTTAAAAAATTAACATTTTACTAAATTTTATGAAATATCTGTATCTGTATCTGTACCACCCACCCAATTTTCTATGTCTACCGGTTTCGAGACGTATCCGTCTCTTCAACAGTTCACCAATTTAACCAACATGCAAAACTTACTCTACAACTTCAGCATAGTTGTTGCACAAAAATATAAAACCAACACAACATGCATCTGAATAAGCACATGCACTGATTAGGACAAGCATGCACTGATTAGATTATGAACGTATTTTTTGTTGTTTGAGAAATAGTTGAAAAAAGGAAAGGAGATAGAAGGAGGAGCTTGAGTTTAATAGGTTTAGGTTGACCATTACAATGGAACATCGCTAAACGGGCTATATTGAAAGGTTGTTTGGTTATTGATCAAAGGAACATTATTTTTAACATGGCTTTTCTAATTTGAAATATTTCCATTCTTTAACACGAATATCAAAATTTCTTGATGTTCTTCCAACGTAAACAGAAGTACAAGAATCGCATTTTAATTGGCAAACATCTGAATAAACTATTTTTATCTTTAAATGTATTGCGACAGAGAGGGAAAACATTATTGAGAAGGGAATATGGACTTTTATCTTTATTATTAAGCAATAATTTACCAATATTTTTATTTGTATAAAAAGCAGGTTTGCAAGGAAAATATTTTTGAGAAGGTAATGTGGAAGTCTAGGCATTTACAGGGTTTATGATCTGTCGTGGCTGGTATACTGTCCAATTTACTCGCTGTATAAAACCTACTCATCATTTTGCCTATGTTTAAACATCCACGTTTCTTTAACTCTTCCAATTATTGACTTTTGTGAAGTAAAAGAGCTGAGACCTTTATTGATAAGGACGAGATTCATCTGGCAGAATAAAATCATATCCAGTTAGTTAAATAAAAAATATTTTAAGTACGTCTAAATGTTTGTAGATAATTCTGGATTTCACTCCCTACTAAGATTGACATTGAGAGGGAAAACATTGTTGCGTAGGGAATAAAGAACAATGTGTAAAGTGGCTACCATCATTAAATTTCTGGTTCTATTTCACACTCAGAACTGTATTCATGATTCTGCTTGGACACAAGTAATGCTTACAACACGCACAACAAATTTTTAGTACCGATAAAGGTATTATTTTAATCAATATATGTCAATTTTCTTTTTTTTTATAAATTAGGATTGTTCGTTTCATTTTATTCTTAAACATTGTTGTAAAACGTCACAAATTTGATTGAGGATTATTTTTCAATTTTCTTGAATTTTAACACAAATTAATATGGTAATAAAGCTTATAAAAATGCGTACTCGTTATTAAATATTTACAAATTATAAAAAATCTTTCATGTCTATGTAATAAGTATCTACCTAATGAGTAATTAAAATAGTTAACCATAAATTACATAGCGTTCTAATTTCTTACTGCAATATTGTCTACCGAGTAAAAATTTAAAATTTGATGAAAAAACTTATGAACGTAAAATAAAGTCAATTCTCCTGATAAGATTAACTTCTTATGCTTTTTATCGTTTTATTTTAGATTTTCAATTATAAAACAATCATCTTCTTGACTAATAAAGTACGAATTAAAATTCTGTTTCACCTAGTGTGACCCCGTTTTAAATTTAATTTTAATTTATTACAAGGGCGCTACAAATAAAATAATTTTGACAAGTTTATTAACTTTTTCCTGATGGATTGCCAGTCCTGTACAATTATTAGACGTCAGTGCCTTGGTGAATCGCACCCTGGTGCGAATGTTGACACTTTCTTCGTTTATATGCAAATGCCTCCGCCCTATTCTCAATCACCATTCAACCCCTAAAAACGAAAACATCCTGAAAATCGATACCTTTAAATTTCTGCCTTCACCGAAAATTTCAGCTCCGTATTTTCTTGTTTTTGATAATGTAAATCCAAAGGAACTGAGAATAATCCTTCTTTGATGAATAAGTTCACCAGATAACGCCCTGTCCATCGTCACCCGTACCGCCTTGAGAGCCTTCAAAACAAAGGATTTATTAAAGAAGTTATGAATTTAATTACTTATCCTATGAGCTCTTGTTATATCTTTTGTTGACTTACTTTTAACTTTTTGGCTACTACGCTCTACATAAATAAAGTTTGAAAGATTTTTTGTTTTGAGATTAAAAACGGAATTTTGTTGTGATTATTTTTTTACATGAAGCAATTTTAAAAGTTTTCCAGAACTCGTTTTAAAACAAGAATTATACTCGTTAGTCAACTTAGCAGCTGTAAAGCTCTTTGAACAAGATAGATACAGAAAATAGAAAGCAATAATTACTTCTCTAATAATGTATTTTTCATTTTGGCATTGTATTTTTTTTTTAGGGCTTTGAGTGTTATTATTTGTAGAAACATCTATGGAATAATTTACGGAAATAGTAAACTATTTAAAGATTTTATATTTTTTTTATAACTAAATAGGAAACATCCACATTTTATAACGATTTTAAAAGAAAAGGGAAGGAAATTGAATCAGGAACCAAGAAAGAGTTGCAATGAGAGGTTAGATCAAATATGGTTTGATTGGAAACCAATAAATAGAAAACAGTTTTTTATATTTTTAGTTTTGTTTTGAAGTCAAATCCAGCCTTTGTCTCCAATAATTTGGTCGAACTCACAATATTGTTGATAAATCCACCTGGTTCATGAAGAAGTACAGAATTAAAAAAAAAAAAAACAGCCTCTTTTTTTCTCTATGTAGGTGAAATAACTTAATTAGATGAATCTCATTCGCATAAATAAAGGTCTTAGCTCTTTCACTTCACAAACATCAACAGATGAAAGAATTAAAGGCAGATAGATGTTCAAATATGGGCAGAATGGTGAATGTTAGACAGTGTGTAAAGTGGCTCCTTAAACCAGCCTATTGCAGATCATGAGTCCTGTAGAAGCCTAGACTTCTATATTATCTTCTCTTAAATGTTCTTCATCTCTGTTATAATATGTTGATAGTTTTTTTAACGTTATGAAATAAGAAAAAATCAGTTGAAAATACCAGTAACTTGCTCAGAAAATATAATGAAACGAATGTCAAATTGGCCTTTTTAATGATCAAGTAAGTTATGGTGAAAATATGAAATTAATAATAATAACAATAATTATTATCGCGATTTATTAACAAAAATTACAATTAATTTATCTACTATACGTTTTATATAAAAGATTTCTCTGGATTATGTCTAGTCTGCCTAAGTAGGTACAACCATTTACAAAAAGAAAAAAATCCTACCCAAATTTGGATATGAAAATGCTTTTTTTGGCATTACAATTTATATTTTATTTTTATTAAGACCAAACTATGATACTATGGGGAAATTTATGTAATAAGCAAGTTTAGTGAAACGGAATATGGTATATAAAAAATATTTTATCTTTTGCGGTAAAAATTATAGCATTTAATTGTAAAGCGGAGATTATCTAAAATGTTTAAAAAAAAAAAACTACTTTGAACGACGCCACAAGTTGTCCAGAATCAACCAATGACAAAAAGTCGTGATACATTTCCGGTTGTGGGGAGCCATCCCACCAATCAGGACAACTCACCGTAGAGAACTTGTGACGTCACAGGCGGAGTAATTCAAAATCACCAAACTTTGAAAAATCATAGCGCTGATAATGCGATTTTAAAAAATAAATGAAATAAAAATTGGCCTTGTTTGATAGTCTATTAACAACAAAAAACAAAAACGGTAAGCTTTTTTACTGTATTTTAAAATACGTCTCAAATACAAAACTGCAAGACGTGGATATTTATTTATTGTTCAGCGCCCTTGAGGTGATGGTGAAAAATGGCGCTATATAAATTATCCAAATATGCATATTAACGACGGCAGAGAATAAGTTATTTGACTTTTCTTCTTATAAACGTATTCACGTATTTTCTCCCTGATTTATGACTCTTGATCGTTGATTTTTTTAACTATAAATATCTGCAATTGGCGTGTTCGTATCGTCAATTGTTTATGAATATTGTCTTTTTTAGGAGCTAGAACCAGACGAAATTCTTTAAAGTGCCCAGATTTTCTCGATTTTAGCTCGGCATGATCAGTCCGACTTGCAATTGTTTTTTTCGCACAGTATTCGGGGAGGCATAGGCACCTGCAAGAGAGTGACGAAAAAACTATATTCAAGTACCCGATAATCAAATTACTCCTTTATTGCATAGCCTCTTGAGCATATGTTTACCGTTTGCATTCAATTGTTTTACTTCATCGCTGACGCTTACTTCTTAAAATCATGGAATTTTGAACTACCTAACTCTAGAATTATAAATTTCCTCATTTTTGAGAAACACACCAACAAAAGATATAAGATGTGCCCTTATACTTTTTAAATGAAACACCGTCCCTCTGTGAAAAACCGTCGCTTTCACGTTTGGCTTAAATGTTTACTTGAGCTACCGTCCCACGTATTGCTACACAGAAATTAGAGGGTGCAGGTAGGAAGGAATAGGGTAGTTTTCTCCCTTTTTTATTTTGACTTTGTACCAGGAGCGCACACATGAAGAGAGCGTTTGAATATTACCTATACTAGTTTGTACGCTATACTAGTTTCAGAGGCGTGACAAGTTGAAATATCAATGCTTATAATATCCAGAAAACGCATGCCCTTTAAGAGTTCGTTTTTTTCCATTCGTAATAAATATTATTATCATCATCATTCCCTTTTCGCACCGAATAGTGCATAGGGCACTGCACTGGTACACCAATCGGAGCGTATCTTTATCATTTTTGTTGCAAGAAGGTAAGTTGATCAATCTTACGCTTCAGGTCAGTCCAGGAAATACAAAATGTTCTTGTGTGAAAACACTATTTGTGGCGGCCTCCGTGGTGTAGTGGTCAAGACGCTTGACTCACAAACGGAAGGTTCCGGGTTCGATTCCCGGTGAGAACACAAAAATTAAATGTGATTTTTCTCAAGCCTGGGTGTTCTGTGATGTAATTCACCATTGTTATTAGGCCTCCTGGCCTGTTGTGGTGCAAAATATAAATAAATAAATAAATAAACAGTGAGTCATGCCATAGTATTGAGATCAAACGAAATAATGTAAACAAATTCACGTTTAAAACATTTGTTTTTTATTTATTTGTTTAATAAAATGTTTAGTGTAGAAAAAAATGTAATTAAAGGACACCATACATTTATAATTAGTATTTACAAAAACATGTTTGAAAAATAAAAAGTTCGCGATAGATTAATAATCAATAAATCATTTGGTTTTAAGACCACTTGAGTTTATTTCAAAGCGAAAAACAAATTTATTATTTATGCATTTAACCATGGATTTCTACAAAGGAAATGCCAATTCAATCAATAATATGGATGAATAAGGTACATCAATTAGTCCATAAAAAAATTAGCTAACAAATACAAATGTAACATTTGAATGAAAATAAAATAGTTATAATGTGAATAAATAAAATATCTACTAACAAATTATTTGTAAAAATTCATCTTTATATACTTAATTCCTCTGTACGTGTGATGTCACTGTACTCCTCCTAAACGACTTAATTGATTTACTTGCGGTTTTCAGAAAAATATAGATCTTTGATCTGTTCGTGTTCGTAGATATAAAAATCTTCAATCGAATATGTAAAAAAAAAGTTAGGAGCATAAATGTTTTATTCATCGATCTACCAGGGTTGCATTCGAAGAGAATGCATTTGCAAAAAAATTAAAAGATATTGTTTTTTTTGTGTATAAAAAAGTTTGTTTTTGAATAGTTACAAACAGAATTTGTTTTTTATGGATCTCAAACAGATTGTTTCCTGAAATTCCTTTTAATTTCTACCCATTTATTTCTTTTTATTGGATTTTTGGTAATACTAAAATAATATTAAATTCAATACATTTTTCAAAATCGTATTCCCACATAAGTACCCCTTTGTTGGTGAGACGACCGGAGTTTGAAGTTTGCAAAAAGAATGCCATATTTGAAAAAATATTTATATTATATTTTGGAATACAACCATAAACAAGTACCTACTTAAATTCAATATTTTTTAAATATTGACAATGTTTAATTTTGGAATTCAATCACAAATAAGAACCTTGGTACCTACTTATCAATGAAAATTATTTTTCCAAACTAATAGCAGGCCAGCCAACGTTCGTGCAGGACAACGTCTGTCGGGTCCCTTAGTTATGATATATAGTTAGAGAGGATGAGTCTTAAACTGATAATCCCAGCATAGATCCATAGTTCACCGGGCTTTTAAACAGACCAATCATTTTATCCACCGCTTACTTGTTGATTTATACGGAAATGGCGCTTTGTAAACGATCCGAAATAATAAATAGTCTAAAATTTAAAACAAGGCAAACGTTCCGTGGTATTTTTTTATATTGAATTAAAGATTTTGTAGCACAATCATCAAGAGATACGAGGCTTCTACATCTTATATCAATATAATGCAACTACCACTGATGAAATGCGCTTTGTAACTATAACTAGTAGTAGAAAATAAACATAACTGTTTATTTTCCGCCTGCAAGACACCGCTTTTTCGTATAAGGTATTCACTAAAGGTGTTTTAGGAGGTATGACTGCGTTATTAATGTAGTGCCTAGATGGATAATAATGCTAGATGCTTTAATTTAATATTCACCGCACATAAGCTTTACAAGTTGTAAGTTAAAACGAGTCAACATGTTAAAGTTAAATTCAAATAATGTAATTTCCTGAAAAGTAAATTATATTATTCCAATTGTGTTTCGCGTAAAATTACGATTCAGTCCTGTGGACAAATCATCCCCAGAAAATAAGTCGTATTGTCAATTACCCGTGGCGGTATCACGAACATTATCACAACTAGATTTTTATTATGTAAATGTAACACTTTTCTCAATTCTGAGAATTTGGGCATAGATCGATGACGCCCATATGCGTCAAATAATTCAAAACACCAAAAATCGAACTAAGAAAGCAACTTAGCGTTTTCTGTTTAACACAATGTATTATATGTGCAAGCAAACAGGACGTTAACTCTGACAAATCTAGTGCTACGTTCTTGAGTACATCAATTTCATCTTCGCCATAGAGGCGTCATGAATAAAAAAAATTGACATATAAAAGGACCGCGGGGCGTGATAACATAGTGCAGTTCAATTCGGATGTCGCCTTTACTATAGCGCTTCATAACCGAATTCCGTATTTTATTTAACATCTAATCAATACACATCAACATCATTCTTCTGCCATCTCCAACTGGCGTAGGAGCTTCTATAACAACAGTTCATAAAATCCTACGTTTCTTTTACTAGGTGTAATATAGAAAGTGGACTCCTTAGTTTTAGAAAATTATGTTTATTTCAGTGCATAAAATATGTTTACTTGAATAGAGAATTGTTTAGTAATAATTTAAATCGTATTAGTAATAGATCCGATAGTGTACTGTCAGTTCCAGGATGCAGAACTAAGTTCGCACAGAGGCACTCCTCACATGTTGATCCAAGATCCTTCAATTTTCTAACCAAGGAACTACAAAACATTAAATCACTGATATATTTTAAAGTAGGTTTAAGGTCTTGGATCAACATGGAAGGAACAGATAGACACACTCTTAAAAAAAAAAATCAAATTAAAAATAAATGCATTCTGCAAATAAATCACGTTTTCGTAATATCAGCATATGTTAGTTTAGTTTTTCTTTTCTTTTTTTCATGTTCATGTCATACCATATATGTATGCTATTAACTTTTAATAATTAAAAAAGGAATGGCCCACGCTCAGACGTTGAAGTCTTTGTGGGCATTTTTTCCAATTCATGTTATAGCTTAATTTTAAGATGTATTTTTGTAATTATATCTCTTTGTTAATAATAAGTGTATGGAAAAATAAACAAATATAAAAAAATATGAATTATTTTTTAAATCAAAGGAATGTTAATTTTCCATTACATGATTGGCAAAATTTGAATTATCTTTACTATTTACCTGAAAAAAATTTGTTAATGGTCCTTAAGATAAAAACAATTTTATTTAATTTACTTTCATATAATTTTGAATTCTATCCTTACCTCTGTTTTGCATAAATATATTGAACTCCTTAATAAAGATACCAGTCTCGAAGATGTCGCGGAAGCGACGAAACCGGTCACTGGATATTCCAAATTTGTGGATTAAAGTATCACTCATCTTTTATTTCTATAATAAATTACAATGACGTTCGATCGAGAATTTTCACTTACAAACTTAAATGTTTTACATATATTTACTTTCAGTTCAGAAATGAAGTGTCAATTTTTTTTAACCGCTCTCATGTAAAGTTAAAGAAAATCTCAAGCGTCTTTGTTATATGATCATGACGATTTGATGATTAAATTTATACTGCTTAAATCTCCCGAATTTTTTAAAGTGTCATTTTCTTATAAGTATAGCCATTTTAATCCACTATTGACTATAGACTTTTACAATGGAAATTCAATTCCGGGATCATTCTACCCATATTTATGTTTGCCTTTAATTTAGACTAGCGCCATGTTATTTTTTCATTTATGTCCGAGAACGTATCATCAACAAGTATCAGATGCATTTTCAATTCCTCTCTCGCTTTTCAATTTGTTCTGTTAAAATATTCAATCAACAGCGCGCTAGCCTGGCAGCACTATACTAACTCGGCTGGGAACAAACAAACCATTTAAATGGAGGGTTAGATCAACGTTTTATCGATTTTTGTATGAGTATTCTATTCAAAACTAGACTTTGAATGATCAATTTCAACTTGTACCATAATTTATGTTTCAAACGTACGTTTAACAACACTTCTTTTCAAAAGGATTAGAAAAAATTCGCAGAAAAAAATATTTTAAACTTCACAGCCAGCCAAAAAACATACTGGTCAAAAGAAAATTGTTCTAAATTTGTATATTTAAATAAATAAAAAATTGCATATTAGATACATGTAATAATTTTGAAATTATAGCTATTTTTTTATGGAATTTTTACATATAAATACATTATGTTTTGATAAGGACAGTAGGATCAGGTAATGAGTTTGAAAGGAGTTAGGAACAGTACGCAATTTTATAATTTTTTGTTATGTATTAATATATGTATTTTTTTCATATTTATGTTCAATATATGTTAAAGCCAATTTATGCCGTTTATGTAAAAAAAAATAAACAGGAACTAGATAAAAAAAGGAGGTTAGGTTTTTAATGATAATATGTAGTAATGTTTTTAGCGAAAAATTTCAAAAATAGAATTGCGAGATTTCTAATTATGCTTTAACAATGGAGAATGGTCAGTTTGCGGTGTCAAGTAGTATAATTGAAATCTGTTTTTGCAAGATTTAGAGAATGTTTTTAAATTCTCTATTATTTATGTAGGTAGGTTATGTATGGTTAATTTTGGCATCAACAACTAATTTTCCGTTTTGATGGAGATTTCTAAGTTTGCTTTTAATACTGTCATATAATTAACTCAATATAATGTATTTATTCATTTTTTTCCCTTGTAAACAACGACTTATAATAAAATAATATGACTTCACTGGGGTTACCCGTGCCGAGGATACTTCACAATATACTTAAATTTAAAAAAAAGTCTACATGTGAGAATAAACAAAGAAGACTTATACTTGTATGCAAAGACAAACCTTAAGGCGAGGAAAGTACATTCTATTGTCTTCACCTTCGGATTATTCTCTGCATTTGAAATTAGAATGTACTTTCCTCACCTTAAGTTTTCTCTCTGCATACGGGTATTAGTATACAGAGGTACTTAACAAAATTTTCAGAAAGTTTTTATTTAATTTATGTACACCTATATTGTTTATAATTTAAAACGTACAACAAAATAACAAAAACATAACAAAAACATAACATAAACTTTACATTTGTGGAGCAGTTTATTCAATATTGAGTTGGGTGAATGAGACAATCCATTTTTTTTCTACCCAGATCTACTATCCATTATATATATATTTTTTAGCCTTTTGGAACATTTTCTCATTTCTAATTGTTTTAATATACTCAAATCCCTTTGTCGTATTAGTACGTATTTGTTCAAGTTATCTTTGTGTTAAGGATCTAGTGATTGAATTATATGTATTGTTGGGGTTATGTCTTTCATTTGAGTTAGTTCAATAATCACACACATGCTTTTGAATTCGGAGAGAGCAACTTTACTCCACACCCATATTGGACGGTCTCTATGCGTACTATATTATTTAGGTTCTGCTTTGCTTTCGAAATATTTTTCCTAGGAGATTTCTATGCTATAAAAACTTTTCCTGCAAATTTACCTTCAAAACGCAATAACTGTGCAGTTACTTATGAATTCTGTCAGCGAACTGAGGCGTCCTGAAAACAAATTCCGAGCTTATTTCCTATGAAAGTTATTTTCCAACGATATGCACCACATTTTCCATTCCATCAAAATGCAAAACTTCGTTTTTAAAAGAGTTTCTGCAGTAAATTTGCATTTCAAAAATCAAACTCAAAATCATATATCGTCGGTAATACTGCAATACCGCGTAAATATCTATATTTTTTTTTAGCAGGGGAACCTAAAAAGAGTTCTGTTAATATAATTTATGATTTTAATCAACACAAAATACCGCTGGAGTATAAGAAAAACTATCTTTATTTACAGTAAAAAATTGAAATAATTTAAAATTAACGGCTCTTAGTTTCATTAACAAATTTTTTGGAGTAAAACATATTCGTAAAAAAAAACAGGTTACGCGGTATTGGAGTATCACCGACGATTTGTATTTATATATGTGCATTTATTTCCAATTTAACGGGAATACAAAACGGTTTTGTTGTAGGCTCGTGAATTAAAGGTCCAAGGTTCGAATCCTGCTAGTAACGCCCTAACAACTTTTAGAAAATGGCTCAAAAATTGAAATATTTGGATAAATTTAAATATTTTTTTCTTACTTAAAAAATACATGCAGCGAAATCGGCTAGAAAGGAATTTTTTTAATCAAAATAATTTGGTTTATGTTAATTTTTTGTTGTTGTTTATTTTTTATTATTATTTTATTCAATAAACACACTTAAAAAAACCTTTAATTTAAAAATATTTCATTCAATGATGAAGTTAATTGAATAAGGGAGTTTAATGCTACGGGGATTCGGATTTAAATCATGCTTTATACGCGCGGTATATATTAAAGCATTTAATTGCATGGAGAAGTTTAAACTGTTTTATAAAATTGTATTTTGATCGATGTATTTGTAATTTTTTTAAACCGAACGATTCAGGTAGGTAGGAAGAAATTGACTCAAGGCAATTTGCCCGCCCTTATATGTATATAAATTGTATATATATACGAAGTGTTACGTCAATAAATAAATGTAAGAATTATTTTTGAATAAATATAAAAAACAAAAAATTATAATTTTATACCCTATTAACAAATACAAATAATAATAAAAAAACAGTAAACTTCCTCTTTAGCTTATGCAGTTAATTAATCACGGTACTTTTATCCATCTTATACCAACAGAAGGGACAATCCCGCACAAAAACTCTAACCAGAAAAGAGTTATTTTCTTTATTTCTAATATAAGAATCCCCACAATGTAATTTAGTAACAGGATTATAGAGTCGTCAGGAGATAATGCGCCCAACGACAAGTGTGACCTCAATCGTACCGCTGTATTATAACACGTCAGTAGTGGTCATAATTTTTATTAGAGGAAATGGCACTACGAATCTAGATCACGTGGTCTTAAATTATGACGTCAGTAAGTATTGCTGTTCGGGTGTGATGATACGAGGCATGTCCAGAAAGTAAGAGAACTGTTTGACTCTCGTGCTGTGAGATTTTTTTTTCAAAAGTTGATTGACAAAACTAATTGGTAGTGGGGGGTCTCCTGAACACAACAAGCAAGAATGATCCTCGCAAGTACCAAAACTTAAAACTAAAATCTGAAATTTCTTTGCCCGAATTCAGATTTTGTGGTAGACCCCAAAACCCATCCTCTAGTTTGAGACAATTACACGAGAATATGTATCATATAAAGCAACGAATTGTGTAGGATTCACGACAACTATCATTAAAAGTAAACCCATAATAAAATTGGTGTACAAAAATACGGGTAGTTGATTGAATCATATTATTAATTCAAGAAGGGCTTTTAGTACGGGCCGGCTTTTACTCAACCATAAGCTACTAAAACCAACCATACCACATTTACTTTAATAATTTTATTATCATAGCCTTTAATCGTCTTTATATATATAAAAATGAATCGCCGTTATTAGTTTCGCAAAAACTCGTAAATGGCTCGAGAGATTTTTGTGCGGTTTTTTACAAATTTTTTGTTAATTTACGACCTCAAGGTTTATAAATAATAACATCTTCAATATGTTGAGTGGAAAAAAAGTTAGAGGCATATATGTATTTTCATCGATTTTCCAGGGTTGCATGTCGAATTAGTCGATAAAATGAAAAAATTCGGAGAAAATTATTGTTTGTTTATTGAAAAAGTTTGTATTATAACTTTTACAAACAATTATGTTTAATGGAAACTAAATTGATTCATTTACTTTCATCAAACTAAATTTATTTCTTAATTTCTACATATTAACTTATTTTTAATAGTTTTTTATAAATGCTTAAATAATTCATCTGACGTTTGATACATTTTTGAAAAACGGATTCTTACCCAAAATGCACCACTGTTGGTAAGTAGAGCAGAGTTTGACATTTGCAAAAAGAATTCTATATTTGAAAATTAATTATTTACAGTTTTGGAATTCAACCATTAACAAGTACCTAGGCACCTACTTAAATAAAATATTTGAAAACGAATTATTTGAACTTTTGGAATTTAATCATACACAAGTACTTAGGTACCTACTTACCAATGAAAAGTTACACCATCTTTTAAACGTTTATTTTAACGGTTTTTACTCGCTTTTAAGACACAACCAAGCGTTTTGGTTTCGAATTAAATGTCAGGCTCACGCCAAAACCCGGCTGGCGGTTGAAGAACGACTAAATACCCGGAGAGCAGAACTGAGCGTTTAGGCATGAGTTAAATGTCATAATTTTAGAGAATCCACGTGCGTCTTTGTGTAGGTAAACGGTTTTCATTAAGAACACTGAACCTGTTTCTACGGTTATATAAATACATTATGATGTAAAGTTTTGTAAGTATACTTAATAATGTTTAATCTTAAGAGGAACGCGGTCCAATTTTTCTCTGCCTAAAAAAAAAACAAAATCGGTTCAGTTTTAGGGTGCAGAAAACGGGATAACGAAACGTCGATTTTGTCTATTCTAACAAAAGGTCTGACACGCAGTTGTCTTTTTCGCACAGAATCGAGAAGGCATCTGCAAGACAGTGACAGGAAAACAATGTTCGACTACCTATTTATCAATATTCTCTCTCCTTACAATTTATGTAAACCGAAACACATTAATAATCATGTGTACAAAAACAATAATTTATTTCAAACATTTAATTGTGTTTATTTAATATATATTTACGAGTGTGTAATCTAGCAATAGCAAAGCATTGCCGGGTTCAGCTCATAGGATATAAAGATATACCTATTCTTATGTAGAAAGTATTGAATATTTATTTTCAGTTATATCTATAATATGTTGGCGTTTTTTATAATAATTAATTATCAAAGGTAATCTCGGTTCGTATAAAGATTTAATTTCACAAACTAATACCGTTTTATAATTTGTTTTACAAATGCGAAACAAAAATTCAATCTGTAAAATATTCATAAAGTAATCTTCAAAAAAGCTTTGTTAAAGAAGTTTTCATTTATCTTAAATTTCAACAAACATATATTTTAATTTGAATTATTGAAAATTCTTTGTGATTCGTTTTGTTCTACCTTTTCATGATTCCAGCAAATGTTTTTACATTTACTTTAATTATTTCAAATGACGGTCGAATTTTATAATTTCAGTAAAAAAAACATTTAAAATTACTTAAGTTTATACATAGTTTTTTTTATGTTTTGAGAAAGTTAATTACAATATTATGGTTTCATTTACTCTTTGTGTTTTGCTTTTTTACTGACGTAACGAAATATTTTTTGACTGCTTCTTTTGAAAAAATATCATCTCCTTAAAACTTCAATAAATTATACATGTATTAGAAAATGTGTATTCATATTTATTAGATTAAGGAATATATAAAAAAACATTTAAAAATAGCTTATTACTCAATTGAACAATCTTTGTTACAATATGGTATTGTAAGATGGGGTAGTGCATATGCCAATATATTAAACCCTTAAAATAGTACAAAGATTAATTATTAAAGTAATTTTAAAGAAACCCTCAACATTCAATACGGAAAGTCTATATAAAATATTTAAAGTTCATACAGTAGGCACTCTTTATAAAATAAATTATATTATACAAATTTATTAGGGAGAAAAAATAAAAGAATTTGAGATGAATAAGTTACTCAGATACCAACATAATATATAAATTCCATACAAGTTATGGTCAAAATAGCTTTGTATTTAAATGTATTAAAAATTATAATAATCTTCCCAATGAACTAAAAACGATTAAAAATAATATATCAATAAATAAATTTGAAGTTAATCCAAAGAAATTTTTTGAACACGTGTAAAAACAACATTAAGTTTTAATTAGTATGAATGTATTATTGTTTTTTGTTTTTCCTTTATATATCCTATGTTTTTATTTTTCTTTTTTATGTACTCGTATTAAAAATTATATTAACTCCTATAAATAAACAACTAAAACATTATAAGTCACAAGAGTTAGTCTCTTTTTTTGGAGAGTTACAGTGATAACATTTACTAGATGTGTTAATGTAGATATGTTTAGAATTTTACAAAAACGTGTACTTTTCATGAAATTTATTAATAAAAAAAAATTTTAAAAAATAAAAAAATTAGGTGTAAACATAAGTTGTGTCTAGTTTTCTCTAATTAAACAATGAGAATCAAAAATAAAATCAAATAATAAAAGTTATACGTCATTCGAATCAATATTTTCTTTTCTATGAAATATTGTACTTTTACGTATGATAAGTTATTTTATTTTATTACAAGCCTTCAAAATGCAATGTCAAAACGGAAGTGAGCAGTTTCGACACTTCCTTTTGTTTGCGTTGTAATAACCTTCGCCAGTTTACTATTGGTGCACATTTTCAAATTTGGAAAAAAGCGGACACAACTTAACACTTAATATTTTTTTTATTGTTCATGTCATTTAGAACCATTTTTTACATGACTTATAATACGCCTTTTTTTCTTGTTCCAGGTTTGGCTCTTCAATGATTTACTTCTTTACATGCGTTTTTTTTCTCGTAAGTTATATATTTACATAATTTTTGTAATTAAAATTGTATGCCGATGATACTGTTATTTTTTCTCGAAAACATAATGGATACATATTTCAATAGTCTATCTGACTGGATGAGAATAAATAAATAAAGTTTCAATGTTAAAAAAACATTGTATATGATTTTTGGAAACAAACAGGACTTAATTATCAATATTTCTCTCGGAACTGGCTATATTGAAAAGACCAATGTAACTAAATACTTGGGACTATTTATTGCCACCAAACTTTTATGGAGCTACAAATTTACAGAAAAATATCACCCGTAACTGGCGTATTGCATAGACTTCGTGGCTTGCTTCCTCATTCCGTTTTGTTTGCCATCTACTACGCTATGATACGTTCTCCCCTATCTTATCTATCATGTATATGAGGTTTCGCCAACAAAAATCAGATCTCGGAAATACAAGTTCTTCAGAACAGAGCTCTGAGAAACATTCTTGGACTGAAATGGGATTCCCATGTCAAGGATATCTACCGATAGACAAAAATACTTCCTTCCAAGGTGATGCCACTGCATGACATAACCAATACTATTTTGAATATTATAAACTATTCTGCCCACACAAATTTAAAATACACGATATTTGGTCATGATATTTACAATTACAATACTAATCATAATCAATTATAATCCCTGAGTTTGTATTCCACCCTCTGTGGAAAACGTTGCCAATCGTATTTATTTATTTGACACTTATACAACATATAAACATATAAGGGCGGGCATATTGCCTTAAGGCAATTTCTTCCTACCTACCTAAACCATTCAGTTTGAGAAAATTATAAATACATGGACGTATTGAATCCTACAATTTTATACAAAAATTAAAAACTAAGATTACCAAATTAAAAATATATTTAAAAAAAATAACACTATACTATGAAGAGAGGAGAGGGGATGGGAAGGAAAGAAGAAGGATAAAGGAACAATTTAAATATTTAGATAGTGACATTTTAATCTTGACTTAAATGTAAATAAAGAAGTGACGTCTCTAAAATTAGTGGGTAGATTATTCCACAATCGAGCGGCTACTACTGTAAAAGTGGAGGCAAGAAAAATAGAGCCATGACAGGGTATTAAAAGGGTTCTCTCTTTTCTAGAACGAAGAGATAGACAGTCCGTGTTGTGAAAGGGGTTAGATGAGCTCTCTCAGATAAACAGGCGAAGTGGGATTATTAAAAATATTGTGAAGAAGTGATAGAATATGAATGTTTCTTCTATGCCTGATACTGAGCCAGTGTAGTTGAGTGCGATACTCGGTTATGTGGTTAAATTTGCGAAGATCAAAGATTTAACAAATACAAATATTCTGTAATTGTTCTAACCTATCAAGTAATTCAGAGTAGCATCTGGATAACATACATCCGCATAGTCAAGGAGTGGAAGAAGTAAACTCTGGACTAATGTTTGCTTAACATTAATCTTGTTACTTGAAATTGATTATATTAATAAATACTAACATTATTATCTGCTTTTCAATAATTTATTAACGTGATGCTATCATTTGATCTATCGGAATGAATATTATTGCATCAAGTGCGTACGTTTCCTTTGTATTCACGATTAGATTAATAGAATTTAGACAGTGTTGTTATTATTTCTGATCTTCTATTAGCGGAATTAATTTCGCACAGGGAATAATTAAAACGTGTTACGCTTCATTACCACAACATTACATAATTATCTTAAATTGAGGTCACTTTGTTTAGTTACAATACTTAACTCTACAGTAAAGTGCATATAGAAGCCTAAAAAGGCTGTTTATAATGTTCATTTAATATTCTAAATGAACAAACGTCTATCCTTTCACGAAAGTTTTTTATTTTCATTCATAAAACTACAATGTCTCATTACTATTACTACTACTACCATCACGCCATTTTTCCGTAGGGGTTGGCAGAGAGAATGGACCGCCACACGCGTCTATCCTGGCATACATTCCTAACTTCCACATTCATACATCTTGTCATACATGCCCTTCTGTTCTGTCTGCTTTTGACGTGACCAGACTTTAGATTTTGGTTTATCTGATCTTCGTCGTCCTCGTCTCGTCTCACGTTACCATTCATTTTCGCCGTATATACTTGTTTTACCATTCTTTTGTCGTCCATTCGTTCTACGTGACCAAACCATCTCAGAGATCCTTTCTAATTCTTATCAATTATACTTGACTCAGATTTTCACTCTCGCCTGATTTCATTATTCGTAACCTTGTCATACATTGATTTCCAACACATTTGTCTAAGAGATCGCATTTCAACCGCGTTCACTCGGCTTTCATCCTTCCTCTGCCAGTTCCATGTTTTACTTCCGGCCAATAGAGAAGCCCTATCACTATGTTTCATAGAACGCAAGCGATGTTGGATAACAACAAATTGGCGGCCATTTTGTTTCGTTTGACAACATGGTATAACGGTTCTTTCGGATGCTTTTGTCGCTGTGCTAAACTTTGTTGGAAAATAACTTGAATATTTACGTTATAATAAATAAAAATCGATTATGGTGAATTGCAGTATGTTTGGTTGCAGCAGTAAAAGCGTCAAAGGTGTTAAAGAAGTTAGTTTTCACAGGTAATTGATTTCGAATATTTACATTGATTTTTGGCATTACTTGTCCCGACATGTGTATTATGTTGCTTCAAAACTTCTTTCCTTATATCAACATATTTACTTCAGATACTATTTTTTCTCAATTTAGGGGATAAATTTGTGAATTAAAGTATGTTTATTGTTGATAATGTCATTCAGTTGATTACGGGCAGAATGTTGGGGCCGCACTAGGCATCCATATAAAGTTTGAGTCTTTATCGAATAGAGGTCGATTCAAATTTTACTCGAATATAGCAACGTTAACCTTGAAATCACATCTAAAATGACATGTTCAGATTTCAGACCGCTACGACTCGCCGTTTCGGAGAACAAAAAAACTCAACGCAGAACTTTGGTTCCATGGAGTTGGGATTTATGTCTCAATAAATTTAACATAATTATATTGTGAATAAAATGAATAAATAAATTTAAAAAATAAATACACTCATGTATTTTCAATGTTATAAAATAAATATAGGCGAATAATAGATAAACAAATTGAAATAGCCCTGCAATAATAAATACACAGGTACATATTTATTTAAATAAAATAAATAAAACAACTTTGTTTTTAACCACTAATGTTTATTTTTCACCGACCGGTTTCAAAGCAAACAAGCTTCTTTGTCAAGGTTTACGTAACTAATAAATTGATTCCTTTTTATTTTATTTCTATCACGTTTACTTAATACTACACGTGGATATGTTATAAATATAAATATAACACAGTAAAGTTAAGAATAACTAGATAATAATAATTTTAAAAAATAATACAACATAAGTATTTTTTTTAAATATACGTTTTTTGAACAATAAAATAAAATAAATAAACCAAAAAAACTTAAATTAAATTATCTAAATAATACCTTTATTTAGTGAAATCATCATCATCAGTTGGTTGGAAGAAGTTGCCATTTGGCAATAAATCCACCAATGTACAATTTAAATTATGTCTAACATGTTAAATAAAGAAATAAAAATCACGTATTCCAGGAAACAAAGTTAAATTAATATTGTACTTAACAATAAATCCATTATTTTTCTAATAAATAACGAGTGAGAATTCGTTTTAATTCATGAACAGAATTTGTATTGAAAATATCGAATATTTGTTCTAATTCATTTGCATTTCGAAATTGGTCCGCGAATTGTTGCAAAAAAATAATTCCTTACTTCTTGTGCACCTACCAGGTATTCGAATTTGAAAAAGTTCAAGCAGGGCAGGGCTGTCCTTTATCGATTTCATTATTTTAAATAAGAATAATAAATCAGCTATAACTCTACGATCAGATAATTCAAGAAATCTCATTTCATTCCTAAGGAAATTATAATTTAAGGATTCTACAGGTATTTTCAAAAGTATTTACAATGCAAATTGATATCCATTTGGCAATTCTCGACATGAGTACGGCCCATTGTTTTCCTGCAACTGTAGCTAACGTAATACCCAATAGTCATATAATAGTTTTCCTACGTTTGGGCTCCGGCTCATTATTACTCTGACGTTTAAATACATATTCATCACATTTCTCTGACGCCGTCTAACCTCTTAAAGATAGCGTAGCATCGTGAAATCGCGTAAAAAATTCTAAATTTACAACTATTCTGGGATGAAATTGCATTGCAAGGTACCAATGAAAATTGACCAAAAGAATAGGACTTTATTTTTTATAATATAGGTATAACGATCGAAAATTGAATTTGGAAGCCGGGTAAGAAATCTAGTAATAGATATAAAAATAAAATCAGTACGTTCATCTCCCGTTGTTTTTTCCCGCTTCTTTGTTAAATTCGTAACATATTTAGTTCGTTTCTTGTGCGTAAAAGGGCAAATACGATGGCGCTTTCTAGTAATCGACAATGATTTATTGCTGAAACGGTGTAGCATTTGATTCCCTTCTGTCCTTTGCCAAATTGAAAGGATTGACTACGCAGTAAACCGTAAATATTGCCTATACGTGGAAGTAATATAACAGTTCGTCTTCACTATGATCTGATAAAAAGTATCATATTTCAACACCAAATAAGATTCAGTGAAAAATTACACTATAAAACCACCTTTTATATTAAAACTTCCTGTCGTTCCTACCAGGAATCGAAACCGGGACCTCGAACATAATAAGCGAATACTCAAAACACTATTTACATAGCCAATACTTTTGCAATACTTTTATATGTAAAATGCATTTGATTGAAAAATTACTAATAAACTCTATATACAAGAGAGTGGTACCTATCTATATTCTATTGGATTGCGATAAAAATAAAAATACTGGTTTTGAATTATGTGGGTATGTATTGTTGAAATATTGTCACATTTCAACATCCTTTTTACCTACAACAACTGTTCACTCCCCACCTCAGTGTCCTTTGATCATCCGCCACATTAAGACCTCGTGTAGTGAATCGCGCGTTTTTTTGTTGAACGTGTATCAACCACCAGTGGTCAGCTCCAAATTGGGGGCCTGTCCTAGTGTTGGAGGCGCTCCCCATTGACCAGTCAGATCACCGCAATTCCATCAAGAACGAACCAGGTTAGTGGCATCCAATCCTAATCTATCTAATTTGTTGATGTCGTGACCGATTGAAACTGCATACCGCATATCAAGGATATTCATTCAAATTAAAATACAGTCCACTTCACTCAATAATATTGTTGACGCCCTAGGGCTTCGGCTCCCGCAATTTCTTTAACCCGCTCCGCGTGGGAATTCGTTTTCGCCCACCAAATACTTTTTGGGATTTTTCGTAAACCAACCAAATAATTTAATTTTATCGAAATCATTTTATGTAATCTACTTTTATATCTTAATTTTTTTATATATATTTGATATTGAAAATAACTTAAATACGAAATGGTAATGCGCTGCCTCTATTTTCCAGTCAAAAACTAATGACTCCTAATTTTTGTCGCCTTTTAACTATCAAGAAATTAAAATACAATGACATAGATTGATAACTACAGTATTGATGATCAGTTTGTCATTTTTTAATATAACCTCCGTCCATTTCCACAGCTTTGGTTCATCTTTTAACAAGAGCATGTATTCCATTGTGGTAAAAAAGCACGGTCTTGCTTCCTAAACCATTAATGCACGAACGTTTTCATGGCACTCTCATGTTCAAAGTGAACCCCACAGGCTGGTATGGAAGATGAGGCAAGACTATCCGTTCACAACAGTCAACGGCCTGCCGCTCTGGTTTTCGTCAGCACGCTGACGCTGTCTGATACGAAAATCGATGTCTGCAATTTCGCAAGCTACTACAGTGCTGCCACCTTTCGAGCAGAAAGTTACTACTGCAGTCGGTCGTAGAAGAAGGTTTGAGGAATAGCGCCTAATAAATTTTTTACACTTAAATTACTTTATTTAAGGAGAAAAAAATAGAAAGCATTAGTTTTTGACTGACCCTCGTATTTAGTACTTATATTAGACTGCCTCTCTTTTTCCTTCTATTTAATAATTAAATTTCCCATACAAAAATTCCACGATCGTTGTATTTCAATTATCTTCATAAGACAGACATTGCTTATTCCTTACCTATGATTTACCAATCTCCTTTCTCTATCCCAGAAAGCTAAGAATGCTTTGTAAATTTTCCGCATTTTCGACTGAAATTTACTATCTGTAATTTGTCACAAAATATTCTTTATTTGAATTTAATTCAGTCAATGTTTAATTTAATTTAATTCAGTCAAAATTCAGTTCATGATCCATGTGAATGCCCAGATTTCAATTTTTTTCGTTTTGTTTCTGATTCTCTGATTCTGTAATATTATAATTACAAAATCTAAAAAACAAATAAAAATTAACATCACTATCAATCAAGAGGACTTTGTATTTTTCCATTGAAACTTGTAAACTACCCTAACGTCCATTAAAACAATTACTAACGAGAAAATGGCCTTTAGAAGTAAAATGTATTGTCTTATTCGGCCAAATCGATTTTAAAATCATGCCTTTTAGCATGCTTTCCTATTTCGAGATAACTGACACTATCATTAATACTACTCTCGACTCAATGCACAGTAACATAAAGCCAGCTTTCATTGGAGACATCCATCGGTACAGTACTCGATCAAAAAACAATATATATATTGGATCTGTGAAGTCTACGAAGTTTGGTACTAGATCTTTACAATACATAGGTTTCAAGGAATTTAATAAATTGCCACAAAAATTTAAAGTACCTATTTCAAAATATAGAAACAGGACGTGCGAATTGAAGAATTATTTTTTCCAGAAGTACTTTGAATAAATAATGTTAGTTTATAGAGAATGCGCATTCTTGAACATATACCTTTTAATATTTCACCGTTTTTGCTTGTATATGTAATTTTTAATACTATTTAAATATTATTTGTGTTTTTTTCTTTTTATATACTTTTTTTGGCATGTATACATAATTTCAATTTTTTCAACGTTTTTGATAAAAAAAAATTAACCTGTATTGGGTGTGCGCATATTTTGTTAATTAAAAAAAATGATTTTATTTTGTACTAGTTCAGTATGTATATATACATCCATGTAATTTTTAAACTTTTTCAATTTTCTTTCCCAGATTGCATAATGTAAACATTATTTTGAATTTATTTCCATGCCTAGTATTCTGTTTATTCTGTTATTTTCAAGTATTTTTCATACCCTTTTTAATTTGTAGTATATCATAATTTTAATTTTTCTGCTTTTGTTAAATAATATTATAGTTTAAAATTTAAAAACGTCTCTAAAAAAATTATTATCTGTATGTCCCTAAATGAGTTTTTTTTTAAAAAACTCCTTGGGAATATTGTACATAATTATGTATAATATGTTTTCAATATAATAAAAAAAAATTTAAAAAAAATATCTTTGTTATACTTTTTATATAAAAATAAATATTTGCGTTTTTATGATTCACCCAAATATTTAAATTTTGGCGGGTATTTCCTTTTGTCACAAATAACCGTATTAGAAAATGGGAAACAAGTTGTAGTTGGGCAGGATTCAAACCTTGCACCTGCTTTAAATTCTGCAACATATCTCACACGTAAAACAAAGTAAACTGTTAAGTGTGCTCGGCGCGGGTACCTACCCCAGTGAGGACGCATTATATTTTTTGCTTCTTACATTATGCAAGACAAAGCAAAAATTACTAAATAAATTATGTGTATTAATTTTGATAAAGTCCCTAAAAAGTCTTAAATCCAGTCTATAAAGCTTTAAATAAACTTGTAATACTGTATCAAATTATTTCTGAATTAAACTCAACTTTACATATATATATATACAAATGTTTTTTTAAGTAAAAACCCGCTAAGCCTCTTTTCAAGCGGCTTGTCAGCAAGGGGAAAAGAAAGGATATGGAAAAAAAGTTATGAATAATATACCCTAACACCCATATTAATTGAGAAAAAACTTTGTTGGATTTTTTTCTGGCAACTGGCTAGAATCAAATCCGCGATGCCAGTTTCACAGTTGGCGGTTTAACCAACTGCATTACGACGCCTGTACGCTTATCTATAGTATAAAGTAACCAAAAGCTTCTTCTTCATCCTTTAAGAGATCCTAACGTGTTACAGAAAAATAGTTGTTCTCCTGAGATGATGAGCTCCAACTGTTCCTTTATCTCTTGACTGGTCTTCCAGGCGGACGTTATCCAGATAGAATTTCATCGGCTGCATTGTACACTAGTATCACTCATCCTGCCCACGTGGTCCCTCAATTATCTTCTTCTGGATCTGCTCCATCACACGTTTTCGTCTATTTCACACGTATTTCTAATTACAGAATTACGGATTCGGTCTCGGAGCATTTTTCGCGTAATGTTCCTTAAGACATTCCATAAGACCCTGCCAAAAGCTTCCATCACTAAAACACAGCATGGACAAATGGTGTAATGGTAGTTGTGGTCCCGTGGTAGTGTCGGATCAGGAGGTCCAAGGTTCGAATCTCGGTCTACCACAACTTGTTTTCCACATTTAATTTCTTCACAAAAAGAAATGTCACCAAAATTGCAATATTTGGGTTAATCATCAGAACCCAAAAATTTATTAAAAATATTTTTTATGTATAATCAAAGTAAATTATGCCGTTCATTAGTTTTTACGGTGATAAAAAATGGCGACACTTAGCAAAATTTATGAGTGTCCATTTCAGAAGAGTGAGCTCGCATAATTAATATATACGTAAGCGAGTAGCAACGACGAGCTTTTTGTTTGCTTTAATTTGTTATTTCTATTCAACAAACATAATTTTCACTAAAGTGTCCTAAATGTTGTTCATTATTTATATGACTATTGTTTGTTATAATATTTGTTAAAACAATCGTTACTTTTCTCTGTCTTCGAGCGGGTGAAGGATAAATCAATTTTAACTTATTTTCTTGCCTCATCTTCACAGTAGTAGCTGCTCGATTGTGGAATAATATATCCACTTATGTTAGAGACGCCCTTTCTTTATTTACATTTAAGTCAATATCGAAATGTCGCTATCTAAACATTTAAGTTGTTCCTTTATCCTTCTTCTTTCCTTTTCACCCCCTATCCTCTCTTCATAGTATAGTTTTAATTTTTTATATTTTTTTAATTAATCTTTTTTTTTAATTTTGTATAAAATCACTTGATCTGATCGGTTTGGGTAGGTAGGAAGATATTGTCTTAAGGCAATATGCCCGCCTTTATATGTGTATATACTGTAATAAATATTATAAATGTAATCAATATATATTGTATAAAGTGTTACATAAGTAAATAAGAATAGAGTTCTCTGTGTGAAATAAAACCGGAACCCTGTAGGAGTGTTTTCGACTCGATGGCTGCTCTCAGGTTAAAATCCCGAATAAGAAAATCGTTGGAGATATATCTGTCTTGTTGTGTAGTGGTTGGCTGCAATTCTTGAGCTCCTGGGCTCGATTCCTGGCGGGGTGGACGTGAAATAGTGATTTTGGATGTGGTTCAAAGTGCAATATGTCATTGTTCCTACACTGACACGTGAAACGAAAGATCGATCGCCTTCAATTAACGTAACAAGTTATCAGAATACGCTGCATTTGATTTAACAATGCAGTGCCCTATGCATCACTGGGTACCGAAAGGGGAATGATGGCTATATTCAAAACATTTAAAATTGAATAAAATAAATTTATTTAAAATATAACTCTTTGTAATTTTTTGCCACATACGAGTTTAATATAATAACACTACTAGTTTCCGGTATTTTGAATAATTACCCATCATCAGGTGTAAATATATACTAAACGAAAATATACAGATTAGTACTTAAGTACTGATAGGGTCGCACGGATGGGGCAAGGCAGTGAGAGGTGAAAGGGGTGGGGTTTTCCTAATTATGGGGAATATTGATAGCAGGGGTGAAAAATTTTGAAATATAATATTATTCATTAAACTTATGTCTAAATATTTTTTTTTTTGGATTTCAATAGTTTCTAAGTTATTCATTATGATACCTTTATTTGTGACAGGATTTAAAAGTAAAATTGTATGTGAATGAAAATAATAGTTTGTATCCATAATATTAATGACTAACTTATAAACATAATTTTGAGTCGGCAAATTCGTATACGTTGAATGAAATAATCGATGAGACTGAAGATATTTTAATTACGTTTATTATTTAATTGGTAATCTACATAATATCATAAATTGTAACTCAGAAACTTAACAGTGTATATAAATAAAAATAACAAAATAAATAGAGTAGTAAGAGTTTTGTGGTTGTTGGGGTTGGAGCTCCTACCCCAGTTGGAGGTTGACAGAAGAAACGATGTTTGAGGTTGAATGTCACATCAAATTTCCTACAAAATCAGTACAAATTAACATGCCAGAATCCCAAGCACAGAGTTTTTTAACAAATTAACTGCGCAGCGTGGGTGTTTTGTTCATTAAATTAATCAAAAATATTATACATTAAATTAATCAAAAATATAAGCAACGATTCCGACATAAATATCATTTTATTTCGCAGTTAATATTTTCATTGCAAGTACATGAGGCATAAGTAACGGATCAGATTGCTAATCTTATGAGCGAACAATGGATACCACCCCCGTGACAGGAAGCGACAAACATCCCTAATTCGTATTGTTCAGTAACTGATATCTTCTCTGTTATTATTCCCAAATCACAAAAGACGCCCCTTATTTTTGTGCCCCGCATAGATCATGCGTTCGGTTTCCTTGGGACCTGAAAGCATTTACAACGTATTGAATAATCTAAATAACACAATGTCGGTTGTTCTGGGGTCTTTAAGCCTCAACTTATTCATTTTAGTTTGTTAACATTTATTTCTGTATTTATTTATAAATTATCAATTTAATGATTACGATAAAATTATAAATAAACTTATCAGTGAAACTTCTTGGTTAAGTTTTACTTTTTATTATTTCGACCAACGAGCGCTTTCGCCTGAGTCCATCCTTTTCTGATTTCCTTTTTTGATATCCATCTTCAAGACTGGTGAATTGTTTACAACGATAACATTTTTTATACTATTCATAACACATTTTGGAGATAAGATCAAATAAGTATTTTAACAGGGGACAGAAAACATAAATATTTACAACTAGTTTGCTAAACAGTTAATTTTTGGGAGTTTTTGGACCAAAATTGGTATTAATCTTTTATTATTTAAAAGGTGAGAAAAGAGCACACGGTGGAATACAGCAGAATGGGAGTTTTATCAAGAAATATCAATAAAAAACATCAAAATTATCAATTTATTTATATTTTATTGTGACCAGCCGTTTTTCCTTCTTTTCGTTGGGTCAATATTCCCTTAAAATTTGCTACCGATTTTTTTTTAAATGTATTTTTTAGAAAGAAAATAAAATATGCTTTTATATTATAATATAATCTAATTAGGTTTTAAAATAAGAGCATGTCATTATTACAATACCGTTCTATCCGGCCATGCAGACATTTTTCATCAATCTTGTACTAAAAATAGAAGATTCCTTATTGAAGTATGTCATTAAAAATGTATGTTCATGATTATGATTTAAATATTCTTAAATATTTTTTATTTTTAAAATATATTTAAAATTTCACTTATTAATAACGTGTTTATTTTATTTTTATTTATTATTTCCTCTTATTATTTTTACTTTATTATTATTTATACATGTATTGTAGTTTCTGAATTACTAAAATTTCTTATTTTACTTTTTATTTTATTTTATTTTATGACTGGGTTATTATTATCACCATCATCATCAGTCCCTTTCCGCACCTAGTGGTACATAGGGCACTGCATTGGTACACCAATCGCATAGTATCTTGATGTTGTAAGATGATTAGTCTTACGCTTCAGGTGCCAGTCCAGGGACTATGAAATGTCGGGAATGTCGGAAATCGAACCCAAAGCCTTTTCTATGGTAAGCAAACGCGCTGGGCAGATTTAATTCTACTCGATTTCCTTATTCTGCATTTTTACATGAGAGCAGCGAAGTGGAAAATACTAGTCCTGAGTTCTTGTTGTATTACACACGTAGCTGTAGTTTTCATCCAACATTTCTGCCATGCCTAAACGTCGCACAATATACAATACTTTCCTCGCCGACAGCCTCCCAAGTAACATGTGGCATTTAATATAAAAAGGTTTTTTTTTAATAAAATAAATCTTTGCGTTCTTATGATTTATTTATTTTATTAACATAAACGGCAAATCTGCATTTTACAAAAAATTATAATACTAACATATTTGACTTAATATATATTTTTTTTAAAAAACATAAATTTATTTTTACCCAAGATTTATAAAAAAAATTAACCTAAAAATTATACAACATATTCAGTAGAAGTTTAAACAATTCATGAATAAATGTAAAAACAATTAAATAATAAAATATTTTTAAGTAATATAACACGAAAATCATAAGTACTGTTTCATTCAGCTGGGCAAAGTGAACAAAAAAATGTATTTATTATGAAATGCATATATAAATAAATATTATTACCATTCATCACCTTTGAAAAAGTTCAAAAGGTTTGTTCTATAGGAACAATACCCTACACTTAATATATCAGATACAGGGGAATAACTATTGCCGAGTTCATGAAGTCTGTTTAATACGGCATTACAAGTATACACTGTTCGTGTCATTCTTCTAGGCACCCTGGAATTTTATTTACTATCAATTTACCCAAATATTAAAATTTTTGGTGGCCATTTTCGACGAGTTGTAAATAAATCACTATTAGAATATGAAAATCAAGTTTTGGTTGAGTGGGGTGCGATTCTCGGATCTTTGATCCACGAGTCCGCGACACTAGCCACGGGACCACAACCCGATTTTAATTCTCCTTTCTTATCTCTTGTTATTAATATTAGTATATCTTTAGAGTAAAATTATTCTTGCCGTTTGTAAATTAAGTGAAAATAAATCTTATGTAAGTTATTTTAATGCAAACGTGTCATTTAATAATTATAACCAATCTAATTACAAAGAACTGCTTATAATATTAAATCAGAATAAATCTAATACTGGTTTATGTTCCGTGTTAGATTTATTTATATGTTAACGCCCGAAGGGCTTTTTCAAATACAGGGGTTATAAACAATTTAAAATGAAATAAAAACAAATAAATATACTAGTTACTTAATTATTATTTAAAAAATTGAAGAATAATTATTGATTCTTGAAGTTTAATAAAGTGAGCAAATTTCCCGAGGGAGTTAACAAATGTTAATTCTGTTTTATCCCAACTCAACAAAGGGCTTTTGGTCTGATGAAGGTTTGAATTCATTACCATTTTATATACTCTATGTGTTTTTGTAATAAACAAATTAATGTGACAAAATTTTTAAGTCAGGTAATTATTTTAACATTTCAAAGAACCGCGATCCGTTTTCACTTTATTTTTAAACGCCTCATATTTAAAAAGAAACGAAAATATATTGTACGAAAATATTTTATTTAAAAATCTGCCGTGCGGAGAAATATGAATTATGGGTGAAAGCGATTATGTTATTCAATTCGTTTTTCCATTTTCTCGGGTAAAAAATACGCTTTTCTTGTTGTAAGAACGTTAAATTATGAAAACGAAACGTTTATCTGTTTAAAAAATCAGGAAAGGAAGAAATATATCAGAAATATTTCAGGAAAGAATAAACACGCTGAAGATGTTAATTTAACCGCTAGATTTTCATTATATATTAATATTGCTTTATTTTGCTAATACCTAAAAGAAATTTCTAGATTTGCATTTTTAACATATATCTTTACTTATATCAAAGCAAGATTTCTTACGGGTTTGCTTAGAAAACGTCCCATATAATAATATATGAACTGTTTACTTTTTAATTTTTTTTTTAATGCGTTTTTATGAATTACTCAAAAATATTTTCGGATCTATTATCAAAGAGTGGTAAACGGCTCTATCAGAAAAATGGTAATAAAGTATGTTTATCTACCTATGTATCACATGAAGAGTAAGATTGATCATCTTACTTTTAAATAACAAAAATGCGGTCAGTGTTACACGACGTAATACGATGCGAAATCGAAATGATTACGGTACTCAATTTATGTTTATCAATTTAAGGATTTTAATTGTATACAAGTAATACAAAAAAAAATAACAAAAAATAATCTTAAAAATTTAGTTACCGACAAAATCAAATATGCCAAATAACATAATAATTAAAATCAATATAAAATATTGTTAAGATAAATAAGATTTGGTTTTTAAAGTTAAAAAAAAGTAATGGTACGATTAAATAATAGCGGGTACTAAATAAATAATAAAAAAAAACACCAAAATATATAACAAGCAAGTAAAAGTATGGAAGGAAAGTAGATTTGTTAATATATATTTTTTTTTATTTTTTATTAAATCATACCATTTTTTTGTACTCCCAGGAGTTACAACATTTTGGGACAGAATAATATTTACACAAATGTATGGTAATAATAATATTATTGTAACAAGTAATAATATAGTAACGAGTAAGAATATGTACATAAAACTGAAATAAGATAGCAAGCAAATATATAACACAAAGAAATTTAAACAATCCATAAGAAAAATTAAAATTAAATATTTACATATTGTAAGAAAGAAATACCCGAGGAAAAAGAAGAACTTAAAACCAAATTTCACCCTCCACGTACCTCCTTAAGTAGTAATTTTTTATTTATTTAACTTTTTGTACAAAATGTTATTTGTACATTGGCGGGCTTATTGCCAAATGGCAATTTCTTCCAACCAACCATTAAAATGAAAGTTTTATTTTTATAATTCAAGTTACAGAACATATTCAATAGAAAAAAAAAATATTAAAAAGTCTGCCAAACAAAATGGATTTTTTACCCTTGAAAATAGACGAACTGTATCTGAATTATGCTATTTACATAAATAATTCAATAATAAAGAAGACTCTTTTAACGTCTCCAAAATTAATCTTAATGTCCCCTTTCGCGTGACAAGAAATAAGTATTTGTTCCATCTGCCAGTCTGTAGCACTAACTATGCACAACACTATTTCCTCTATCGTTCTTGCTCTAACTATAATGCCTTTTTTTCATCTCTAGATATATTTAACATGCCCCTTAATTTATTTAAAAATTAATTGAGACTCCAAATTTCTGGCTGCGATACGATCCCTCTTACTATTTAATGATGCTCACACTTACACACACCTGAACACTTACTCCTACCATCATACACATAAACACACATCTACACTTACTCTCATACAAATACACATAAACACACCCTTTTGTTGTAACACAATTTAATGATATGTATGATTCTTATTTAGAAACTTTGCTGGTCTGTCTTTAGACTGTATTTTTTTTAATGTTACTATATCATTGTCGACTGTTTGTTTCTTTAAAATAAATAAATTAAATAAATAAATTAAAGAAATCCCATCCTCGGGGGACCGCTAGCTAAGCGAATGTTAATGAGCTCGCCCCTAACTAACAGCCCAATACTTTTGGGCTAGGAGGGGGAGATTTAACAAAATAATAACTTTTGCCTGCCACACAGCAGCCAGGCTCTTTGAAGACCTGGGCTTGGAGGACGAGAACTATTCACGGAGACCCGTCACAATAAATCTTCGCTGGTCGCAGTGACGTCAAGAGCTTATATAAGTCATATATAAGCTTATTAAGTCAATAAATTTAAAAAAAAAACTTATATAAGCTTATAAAGTCAATAAATTAGAACTAAATATTTAAAAATGCAAAATTACTATAAACTGACAAACAACAAGCATATAGATAATACAGTAAATATATCACTGAAATTATTTGGCTTCATTAACAGAATATCCTCTGATTTTACTAATGTCCGTACAATCAAAACTCTTTATTGCTCAACTGTTCGCCCTCTTCTACAATATGCCTCCGTGGTCTGGTCTCCATTCTATGTCAATCGCATAAATCACATTGAATCAGTCCAACATCGCTTGCTTCGAAAAATAGCGTGGATGCTTCGACTAGAGATATGTAATTATTATTATGCTGAAATAGAGTCAATGTTAAATATTTCTAGTCTACAAAAACGTAGAACTAATATTGACTCCATATAAATGTTCGGCATACTAAATGATATAATCGATGTTCCATCATTACTGGGACAAGTACAATTCAATATTCCGACTAGTAGATTGAGAAACAATGAAGTACTGTTCATCGATCAGCATTGAACAAACTGTGGCCTTAATTCTCCAATGGACCCGTCTTTGTCGTATTGTTAACTCAAGACAAAATCTGTACTTTTTTGGTTTAAGTTTACAACGATTTAAACGAGCACTAAATAAATAGTCCAGATCTTGTCTTGATGTCCCTTATGTTTGTCAATGCTTCTTTTCTTTTTTTTAAAGTTTTAAACTATTCTTTTATTGTAATATTTAAACCCTGTAAATTGTATACATGGACAATGTCCGTGAATAAATCAATAAATAAACATAGTAAAGATCCACACTTCAAAGAATAATAATAGTAGGTACAGTAGCCGGCATTAAATAACGTACATCGGTCTTAAGAAAGAGAATCAGCAAACTGCAGCTTTGTAGAGCATCGTCTTTGTCATACATACGAGTACATGCATACAGATACCAAACTCCTGCGAGGGCCAAAAGTAGTATCAAAAATATTTTTTGCATTCCGAGTAATCCAAAAGGCAACTTTTTAGACCCCTTTCATTTCGAAATTAGGAATAGTAAAATTAATTACAATCAATCTACATAATAAATCAAAGGTACGTGTGTGTTTTTGTAGTAAGACGTTTTTTTCTGTTTAAAATATAGAATGTCTTAAAACTGACTATACAATATAGTTTTATTTATTTGTCACTTTACAAACTTCAATAACTAGTTACATAATTCATTTTATTTAAGCTTTCAGGTCATTATACAAATGGCACAAAGATTGTTCCGCTCATTTTATTAAAAATACTTAAAGTAAGAACTGAAGAAGAAAACTAATTATAGAGAGTTAAAAGGGGTATTAAAAAGTCAGAGAAAATTTAAAACAAAGTTTGAAAATAAAAGTTTTTTTGAACAAAAATTCAGTTATCATTTTATGCTTAAGCTTTTCCAAATCACACAAATAAAAAATATTTTTATTACTTACAGAAAAATTAGGCATACACATGTTTTTAAAAAAAATAAAATAGTTTGGACTTAAATCACAACTGTCCGTGTCCGACCAGACGAAGAATACAGTTTTGTATTCTAGAACTAAAATCCTATACAAATGTTTTATTTATAGATACTAATACAGGGTATAGGTACTGCGATATTTAGGGTATTAATTTCTATTAACCCTTTCAGCCTGGTGTTTATTCAAACATACACGAATTTAATGTTTGTTTTACCTTATTTTTCATTACTAGAACTCTTAATTATGTATTATATTTTTTTTGTATGCGTCGGTATTAGACAGAATAATTTGATTTGAACTTTAACAACTACTGACTTCAGGCTGGTTTGTTTGTTTCGGAGCGAATTCCTGTCGTCCTTGTAAATTATATGTAAAACAAGTTTTAAACATATTTTTTATAAAATTAAATTAATTTGGTTGAATGTACATTATACTAAAAGACTTAAAATGAAATTTGTGAGTTGATAATCAGTTTGAGGCCCATTTAAAAAAAAAAAAAACGTTAAATAATTTCTTAAATATAAAAGATAAAAAACATTAAAAATACAAAAAAAAAGGTTTGGGTGGGTAGGAAAAAAATGCTTTAAGGCAATATGTCCGCCCTTATATGTATATAAAATGAATATGTATGTAAAGTGTTAAATAAATATGTTGAGATACTTACTGTACGGCGCCTTTGAGGAGATTTTTACGAAAACGGCGCTTTATAAATTATACATTGTAATAATGCTAATATTAATGGTAATCTTGCCCCGTATGCAAGGAGAAAAATACTTTCTTGTTGGTACGGTCACAATAATTTGTATAGTCTTGGCGCCCTGCTTACTTAAAAATCAATACCCGAGTAATCACGTAGGGTAGTTATGTAAGGCTGTATTGTGAGGTTAGGTTAGATTGATGAGAAGTACTGATATTCGTTAACCAACAAAATCAGTATAAATGGCATGCTGAACTTAATTAATGGTATGTGGGTATCGTGGTTTTTTAATTAATCACATCGTACCATAGTAGCGGTGGTATTAAACTGATTATTAAAACATAATCTCGGGCGTATGAGGTTTTGTTAAAAAAATTAATTCATGTTTAGCAAATAAAATAATATACTTTAAGCACTAACTTTGTGATTTCCTGTTTTAAATAATTTGACTACTTACTTGCTATAAAGGTTAAGTGATCCGTAAAAATTATAGTAAATTGTACTACTACAATATTTTCTATAAATTTTACGTACTATTTCACAACTTAAACTCCTATCGTTCCTTCTTCTTATTTATCTCGTTGTAGTTCCGGGGATCTGTTTATTACAATGAGGTATCCTGGAACACCAAACTCCAACTGTCTCACTACCTCTTTGTAGGTCTTCCAGGTTGGCGACTACCCTCTGGCATGTTGTTTACTACCACGTTTAGAAGTCTTTTGGTATCTCTCCACGTCCACTTTTTCTCCCTAATCTCCCGACACTATGTTGCCGGCTTAACCCTCCTCCGTGTCCCTTGACGTATTTCTCAGAATAGTGCGCAATGACTTTATTTCTGCAGTTCCAAGCAGTGCTTTTGTTTTTTGTAATTACGGCTCTTGATTCAATTCTGTATGTCAATATCAGCCGGACACAAATTTTATAGATTTGCACATTGCTTTCCACATGCATATGTTTATTTTTCCAGACAAATTTTCTGTTTTTCTGAAATTTTACAGCGCCAGTTGTTTTGGTGATCTGTTCACGGACTTCATCGTAAATCTAATTTTGATTAGAGGCTTACAGTCCCAGGTATCTGAATGTTGATACCTTCTCTATGGGTTCCCTCTCATTACCAACCTGCACTCTATCTGTTCTTTTGTGAATGTCATATACTTTGTTTTGTTTATAGGGATCGTCATATTGTATAATTTTGCGTTCTGATTAAACATGTGCAGCAATTGTTGCAAGTCATCATCAGATTTTGCTACAAATGTAGCGTCGTCCGCATATAATATTGTTTTTTTTGTTCCCCATTTAGTCCTTATATTTTTTATTTAATTCTAACTAATCTGAGATTAAATATTAGATGTAGTAAGAGTAAAATAAGGGAGTAGCTGCTTGATCAATAAAGAAAATAAGGTGCCGTGGAGCGATTGGTTAGACGGCCAACTGTGAAACTGGCGTCGCAGGTTCGATTTCGCCAATAGCAAGAAAATAATCAAAGAAACATTATTTTCTCTGCACCACGGCGCCTGTCATATAATATGTTTTGATGTAATATTTATTTATTTATTATATATATACGGCCTAAGCCAATTACAACAGTTGCATGAAGAAACATAAATGCAAGAAACTGAACAAAAATAACATAAAACTATTTAGCAAAGACAAACAAGGGCAAAACAATAATTGTATACAATATATTTAAAAAAACGAAAAACGTAAAACTTTGAGCTAAACCATGCCAATCCAACTTCATCCCACACTGTTTAGTCGCGAAGAAATCTACGAAAAGCCGGAAGATCTATCCCAAAGAATTCCAAGTCGCGTGATGAATTGACTAATCTTCACATTCTGGACATTGGGGCATAAAAACCAAAGTTGCTCTTAGAAGATTTTATAAATAGTAGATTTTGACTTCTGGTGACACGGTTGGGAACATGAAAAGAAATTGATTGCAACAGAGATGGGACATCACTTAAAGCATTAAGTATTTTAAAAATGCATATGAGGTCCATCTCAGTTCTACGTCTCTCCAATGAAGACAGATTAAGAGATTGCTCTATTTCAAAATAGGAATAATTACCCCTTTGTAATCCGAGCAACCATGCCACTTTTCTTAGAAAACGGTGTTGGACAGACTCGATATGGTCAATATGAGTCCTGTAGAATGGAGACCAAATAGGAGAAGCGTATTATAGATGGGGTCGAACTAGTGAGCAATAAAGAATTTTGATGGTATTAATATTTTAATAAACTTATAAAATTAATTTAATATAAGTCTTACTGTTTTTCACTTTGACTGTTATTCGGTAGATGAAAAGATATTTATTTTTTACTAGGAATTATTTCATATTAGTAAATCTCCGCCAACATTAATGGGATTTTTATATTCACTAATATTTCTTGTTTTGTATCATTTATCTTATGTCAATACTGTTACACATTATATTTTGATTTAAAAAAATATCTATACATATTTTCTGTGAAATTACTAAATCATAGCGCACAAAAACGTTAAAAATCGCATCAGCTCAGATGACAGACGGTGAAATTATATAGTCCGAAACGTTGGCAAATAGAACTGACAACAAGAGACTTTGCTAATTTATTTACATAAACTTCCTTAAAGATTTATCATAATTTTCTTAACTTTCTACTCTAAATTGTCTCCAATATAATTGTGCATTGAATAGTTTTTTTACTGTCCTTGGTATTTTAGTGCAGTATTGTTGTTGTCTGGTATTATAATACGTGTCTGTAGGTTTTTTTTTTATTACTGTTATGTATTATTGAAAATGTATTATATGAAGTTGTCCTAAATGGAAATGAGTATAATTTTCCGCATTTTCAGAATGTTTTTACGGTGAAACCATCACAGATTTCTCATTTATTGCGTTTTGGTTTGACCATAAGTTATAACTCACGGGGTGTAATATATTCTGATATTTGTCTGAGTTATATTACGTAATTGCATTTATCCTCTGTCTAGATTATATTCGGCCAGTAAGATTATTACTTCAAAGCCTGTTATTTGAAATCATAAACCATTCTTATCGCGTCACGCGTTACTTAGACGAAAAAGGGTTTCTGGCCCGCAGAATATTTTCAGTCGTAAACTCGTGATTTTATTATTGTAAACTGCGAAAAACCCATGTTGTAAGTTTTTCTTCGCCGTTTTTATGCCTCGTATTCCAAAGAAGTTTTGCCCAATGGCAGAGTTCTTTTATTTAAAATTATATTACTGTAGGTAAGCTATTTTCATACAAATTATAAATTTAAGTACTCAAAAGACTTAAAATTAATCTCGATTTTGATGACTTTGGTCCCATTGAGTTAGGAATTATTTTTATTTATTTATTCGTTCAAAATAACGCTATGCCCGTGTCAAGCCACAATAATTAACAATCAAAAATAAATAGTAAAATTATTAAATTAAATTATAATGACATGTGATGCAACATAATAACAATCCAGAAAAACAAGGTATAAATAATAAATAATAAAATTCCAATGAAGACAATGCAAAAAGATAATCAGATATAAATATTTAAATATTTATTTATACAAATTTAGATTCATACATAATCTAATATACAAAATAATCGTATCATTAAAATCAACAAAAAAATAGTAAAGTAAAGTAGTATTGAAAAAAAAACAAAATAAAAGTATGCTTATGGTATCTAGAAACTCATTCTATACCATAGTTAGAAATAGAAGAAATATGTGTAATAAATAATATTCCAAGTAAGAGTAAGTACTAAATTAAATACTACAAAAAGACATATTGAAAAAACATTTGTTTCTCAATATACATATGTTAAATAAATGTATTGTGAATAAAATTAATAGATAAATAATATTTTTTTGTGAAAAAATGAATGTATTTATTGTTTATCATTTGTCAAAGTCAAAAACATTCCAACTGTTGTGTAGATTTGATTATTCACTCGTTTCAAAAAGATGCTATTATCTCAGTTTCAATTTTCTATGACTGGCTGTTTTCTGCATAACTACGTTAAAATGTACCTAAGTTTACTCTAAATATTAAAAAACATAATCTGCCGGTCGAAAAGTCATTATATTTTAGTTACGTAATTTTTTTAATCAGACTTTTTAACAGATCATATCACCATAGCAATGATTTTCTATTTACTTTATTTTTTAATGGCGCATTTAAAAAAAGAACTACATTTAAAAATGGCTAGAGCCTTAAATGGGCCGATGTATTCACAAATTTTTACCCTCAATTTGTGCTGTAGAATACATCGAGTTTCGTTAAACGAGATAAGTTTTTTCACTGTTACGCATGTATATGTACGTATATATATTCTTCACACGGCAAGGACTTAACAAAATATAAATAAAGTAAGACGTAATTCCTTTCAAAGCGATTTCCTTACAAAAAGTTCACAAAGACTCACCAAAGCTTCGGCTTAAGTTATTTGCTCCTCAAAAGCTTTACTACTCGTATCTCTTTCACGTGTAACAATAAAATATATGTATTATTATAGACAATTTGGCCCTGTAATTGAAGTTTAAAAACTATCAAAATCTTGTTATTATTAATATCTTTATATTAACATATTACAACAGAGATGAAGAACATTTAAGAAGAGGTAATAAAGAAGTCTAGGCATCTACAGGGCTTATGACCTGTTAATGGCTGGTTTAAGTGGCCGCTTTACACACTGTGAAGTTAAAGAGCTGAAAGCTTTATTTATGCGGGTGAGATTCATCTAATTGAATTATTTCACCTACATACTAGGCAACGCCTGAAAATGTTATTTTTTCAATTTCTATACTTCTTCATGGACCAGGTAATTTATCAACAATATTTTGAGTTTGTCCAAATTTTTGTAGACAAGGACTGCATAAATAAAGGTTTCAGCTCTTTAACTTCACAAACATCAACAGATGAAAGAATTGAAGGAATATAGATGTTCAAATATAGGCAGAATAGTGAATGTTACACAGTGTGTAAAGTGGCCACTTAAACCAGCCATTGACAGGTTATAAGCCCTGTAGATGCCTAGACTTCTATATTACCTTTTCTGAAATGTTCTTCATCTCTGTTGTAATATGTTAATATAAACAGCTCCCCAAGGAGTTGAATCCAGTCCTTGTCTACAAAAATTTGGACAAACTCAAAATATTGTTAATTTCTTTATAATTATTAAATACTGTATTAGGTGGGTACTGAAATTAAAAGCCCTGTAATTATAAAAATGTAAAATGGTAAGTCATCAATCAATTTTCAATCGATATCTTCAAAAATATATACTAATATGAATGCTCACATCCCGGTGCTGGTTAAGAATTTTTTCGTGCTTATATTCATGTTTTTTTTTAACAGATCCTTAAAAATTTTAGGCTTTATTAATAGAACTACGTCTGATTTCCAAAGTATGCTTACACTTAAAACACTTTATTGCTCTTTAGTTCGCCCTATTCTTGAATATGCATCTGTAATCTGGTCCCCTCATTATGCTGTTCATATCAAGCGCCTTGAATCAGTTCAACATCGTTTTATAAGAAAAATTGCATGGAAGATGGGATTGGAAAGAGGAGACTATTCATATTCTGATATGGAGAGGTTTTTAAGCATATCAAGTCTTGAAAAACGCAGATGCATTGCAGATATAATCTGCATGTATAAAATTATGAACTGTCTCATTGATGCCCCTGAAATTTTGCAAAAGATTCTTTTTAACGTTCCCACCCGTAGACTAAGAAATAATGAAATGCTTTTCCTCGGTCACTACAGGACCAATTATGGTGCACAGTCGCCTTTGCCCAGAATGATCAGGCGGGTGAACGATCATCAAGATCTTGATTATTATGGTGTAAGGATGTCTTTCTTTACAAATCAGCTAAAGAATCTGTATAGTTAGCCTATGCTTTTTACTTAATCTAAAAAATCTATCATCTGTCTTTGCTGCTTATTTCTGTTCCTTATATTTTTTTATTCCTTTGTAAAAATTTCTTTTAATTGTAATGTTTATAATGGACTTTGTCCGTAAATAAATAAATAAAATAAATAAAATAAAATAAAATAAACATACATTTTCATTTTGACTTAAGTATTATTTTATTTATTACACTGATCGACGAAATCAAACTTTTTGAATGTTACAATAACCAAATAAAGTGCTTCTTATAGAATTTTTCCTGTTAATTTTCAATCTGCTCTTAAAAAAAATACCGTATGTATTATTTTAGAGTAAAACTCGTTCAAAACGCATTACAAAACATAGTTTTATTCGATTATGGCTGTATTTCATTGCTAGCTTGTCTTTTAAAGGTCCCAAACGTAGTTCGCAAAAACGCTAATTATAGAAAATATAGGCGGCCTCCATAACTAAGATGATTGACTCGCGTACAGAAGGAGTTCGATTCCCGATGAAAAGACAAAAAAAAAAATATGGATTTTTCTCAAGCCTCGGTTTTCTGTGCGGTATGTAATTCACCACTGAAATTGAGCATTCTGGCTTGTTGTGGTTACAAAAAAGCCTGTCAAATGAACCTATATAAATATACAAATATAATATAGAATAAATAAAATGGTAAGTTTTAATGAAGTTCTATATGAAGTATAATTATTTATCGTGAATTAAAATAATTCAAAATTATATCGCTGTTTTCTGTTGGTATTTCTTGATAAAATATATTTTATTGGAAATTTTACAAATTTTCGAAATATTAGCTTTAGTTCAAATAAAAATTGCAAGGCATTACCATTCAATACCAAAATTAAAAGCATAATTTTATTTTTGTTCGCCTACAATGGATTCAAACGCTTTTATAAAAATCCATTAAACCTCTTTTACCAAATAATAGCTATCGGGAATTCGAAAGCTTTACCATTTGACATTTAGTTCAAAAACACTGTCAATCAGATAACTAAATGTAACACTTTCCAACCCTGTACAGTTTATCAAATTACAATTTCATTTATTTTTTAAATAAAAAAAACCAAGACGCAAACAAAATGAATTTTCTTAATTTGTTTTTTATGTATATTTATATACATATAAAATCGTTTTAATAGTAAAATATATCATTTTAAGACTTGCAATCAATTCAAACTCTAAAATACTATAGAACATAATATGTTGCTTTTTATTTCTAAAACTTTACTTAGTAACTTAGTATCGAAAAATTGCTTAATCTGCTTTAATGTGTGCATGGAAAAATACAGAACGCTCTTCCCTTTGCTCTTTTTATGCATAAGGCAAAGCTTTAATTTTCACAAGAGCTTTTTTATGTGTGCATTTTTGTATAAGCTTTCATGGAAAACTTACGCTATGTACTTTATACCACTCATTTCATGAAACTTCTTTAATAATGAAAGATGAAAGATACATACGTATTAAAGTATTTTTTGGTTAAAAATTTAAGGTTTTTTTAAATACACTTATATGTTTATAAATTTGTATAAACCGCTTTAATTTAGAGTTATACTTCGCCCGGTTTCGAGGTTAGTACCCCATTGTCAGGAATCAAACTAACTTATAATTGTTTGCGTTGCTTTTTTTATCATAAAATATTGTATGAAAGAGACAGAAAAATGAAAGAAAGAGAGAGAAAGAATATAAAATGAATCATAACGGGAATATTTTTAAAAGAGGACTCGAAGTTAAATTTAATTGATTATTTGTTATTTGAAGTTTTTGAATTATAGCTTAATGAGGTAGTTACCCTGAAACCGGTCGAAATATAACTCTTTTTTTTAAAGTTTAAAATCTCACTTATAGCTGTCAAGCATTAGAGATTAACGATATTTTTAATTGATATTCACAGCATTACTTTTTCATTTATATTATTTTGCTCAATATCACTTGAAATATTTTCAGACAAAAAAATTGTACCTTAATTTTGAAGTCCTGAAGTTGATCATCGATTTCTGCAGGTGAATAAAATTAAAACACTTTTATTTTTAGAAATAATAGGGAAATAATACTTTTTTTTTTTACAATTATTAATTTAACTTAGAATCAGTCATGAATTTTGAAAATACGATTTTTAACTAAAAACATTAAATTTGTTAAAACTTAACGATAGAAGAAAAATTATAGACCTAAAAGGTTTAATTTAAAAAAATTATTCGAAATTGTAAATTCAATATGGGATTGCCCTGAACTTTTATCTTTCATCAACTTCAGGGTGCCTGGAAGAATGTCTAGACAGGTGCCACCGTTTTGTAGCAACAATTCACGGACAGTGTATACTTGTAATGCCGTATTAAATTAATTTCATGAACTCGGCAATAGTTATTCCCACGTATCTGATATATTTAATGTAGGGTATTGTTCCTATAGAACAAACCTTTTGAACTTTTTCAAAGATGGTGAATGGTAATTATATTTATTTATTCCTGCATTTCATAATATATACAGTTTTTTGTTCACTTTGCCCAGCTGTATGAAACAGTACTTATGATTTTCTTGTTGTATTACTTTAGAATGTTTTTTTATTTAAGCTTTCTACTGAATATGCTGTATAATTTTTAGGTTCATTTTTTAAAATATAAATCTTGTATAATTTTTAGGTTTAATTTTTTTTTATAAATCTTGGGTAATTAATAATACCCAAGATTTATAAATTTCCTTATATTTAATAATAAGGAAATTTATGTTTTAAAACAAATATATATTAAGGCAAATATGTTAGTATTATAAATGTTTGTAAAAGGCAGATTTGCAGTTTATGTTAATAAAATAAAATTATGATTGAATAAGTGTCCCTGAAATAATTTTTTGTACGTACTAGTAGCATTACAAATATCATGAAAAAATTGTTGTAGGAAAATTAATTAGGAAAACGCTAGTTAATGGTCAGCGCATTTGCTTACCATGCAAGAGGTCTCTGGCTCGATACCTAAGTTCTGCCTGGTTGATATGAAATATTTATTTAAAAGGGAAACTAGAATATTTTACAGTCCCTGGACTGGTACCTGAAGCGTAAGACTGATCATCTTACCTTTACGTAATCTAAAAGATCAAGTTACGCTGCGATTGATGTACCAATGCAGTGCCCTATGCACCAGTAGGTGGGGAAAGGGGTTGATAATGATGATAAATGTTTTTACTCACCTTTGCTATAATGTTTACATCGAAAGTGAAGACAATATTAATTGGTTTTTCAAAACGAAATAATATCTACGAAAAACAAAATATGCGCTTTTTAAAATGTTTTTAAGTTGAATACTTTAATATTATATTGATAGTTAAAATAGAACATAAAGGGGTTGGTTTAAAGTCCATTTATTCTGCGCCAATTTTCATTCACTGTGCTCTTAAATGGCACGGAGTCTTGTCAAAATGGCGGGATTCAGGACTCTGAAATACTGACATGGGATTCATTAATCTGAAACGTTTTCAACTGCTGTACGCGTTCTTTTAAAATGTTAGATTAAAAAGGAAGGCAATTGAAATATTTAAAATGTAAAAAAATATACTTGAAGATGGGATAAGATAGTCTCATACTTCATATGCAAGAATGCCATACTGCTGTGAAGATAGCGTTTTTACTTTATTTCTTTGTTCGCTAGTTTTCGTATTTTATTTTATTTAGCAATAAAATAATTGTCAAACATTTTTATTTTTTTATTTATTGAATACTGATTATTTAAAAATAACATTAGATATTTAATTCTCTTTTTTTTGTGCCTATCAATATTCTATTTTAAATTAGGATTTTAGCACAAGACCGTTTGTATTATATCTAGAGCATTATAAATTAAGAATTTATGATTTATGTCGTTTGTAATTTACTGCGTTTTTTTTTTTTTTTTATCCAAGTATGAACACGTAGTATTATAATACAGTACAATGTATGAAAAATCTGTGTAAAATGTATCAGCCCCGCCACACTTTGCTCCTCGCGCAATTAATCACAACGCTCCGCACTTGTCATTTGTTTTTCCATCCAATGGACTATGAAACTGTGGCAGCGTGCGCTCTATGCATTTTTATTATAACGAATTATATCAATGTCATACAAAGAATGACGCGTGCGTCTTGTAAGAGCGCTCGATGCGTACTGCGACCGCGCAATGATGTGGCCAGCCACTTACGCTCATATTGCCGGTCCTTAGACTCGCGCTCAAAAAACTGACAAAATAGGGAGCGGTGGGCACAACGAGAAGCATGACGAGTAATGTTGCCACACTACGTCTCTGCCTCCATTTCTCGCTACTTCCCATGCCACTCGTCGAACGTGTGGCAGGCCCATTATAACTATGCTATTTTTGTATTCTTTCGTTATTTTGTAATAGAACACTGTAATGTTTAATGTATTAAGGTTCATGTTTATTAAAGGCGTTTGTTCCGTGTACACTTATAAAATAAATATAAATGAAAGAAATAAGGTAAGTTTAAACGTTATTCAAACTTATTTCGCCTTCACAAAGGGCGCATAATAGCGGATCGATTATTGATTAATAATTTACTTGATAATCGGATTATTTGTGCCAATTTGATGTCAGAAATAAATTTCAATACTCACTTTTGTCGCACTCAACACAATGCATTATTAAACACTAACAAATGTAACACCAAACCAGCTCAAAATTGACAATTAGGAAAAGCAATCAGAATGCTTATTGGTTCGTTCGTTCGTCGTATATTCATCTTACTCTAACCAAATTAAAGTTGCATTTCACCTTCGTTCCTTCTCATACGATACGAATGAATTTAACAAAAGAATTGGGTGCAGAAAAGGGCCTCAGTACTTTTGAAATATATAAAAAGATGAACGAGTTGAACTTTTTTAAGACTATACTCTCTGCTATAAACGGAAGCTAAGGCTTGATATGAATAATAATTAGACTTTTTATCTAAACTTAATCTACTCCTATAACACACATACACAAGCCAACACTGGCTGATAAAATATACACAATCACCGGAATCGCTCCACCACACATACGAAGAAGGACAGCCGCAGAAACAGAGATTTATTTATTTATTTTTATTTGGGAAAAAAACAACAGTTTTTACGTATATTGTATAAAGAAAATAAGAATACATATGAACGAAAATTGTGAAAACAGGCAATAAAAATTTTTCACAGTGGTGTAAGATATCGATTAAGTACATTATCGGTATCAAAATAAAAGCAATTTACAATTGTTAGGCACTTAGAAGTTGCAAATAAAATAAAAATACATATACTTATATACAGTTATAAAAATAAAGTTAATTGAAACAAGATAAATTTAAATTTAAAGAATAAGAAAAGTAAAAAGTTCTCTAAAAATAATGTAAAAGGTACAAAAATATAATAATGAACATACGAATACATACATAATTACTGACATCGTAAAACTAAACGGGTGAACTGTTTATAAGGAATTTTCTATATTTCATATAAGAGAGATGAAAAATGTCTGCGTGACCGGGGAAAGAACAGTATTATAATAATGACATACTCTAAAGAAATTTCAAAAACAAACCCACGATTCTAGACATCCCCTACACCACCACCAACCGACGACCTCGCGTTTGAGATCTAGAAACAGTTTTATCAAAGCCACCTCCCCTATTAAATCCTCACAATAACGGAGAGAGGAACAGTGGCAACAGGATTTTGAAACGAGACTGTAGATAGATCCACGCGAGGGTATCGTAGGTAAACGCATACCCTACTCCCTATGGATCGCCCTCAACAGACTACGAGTGAATGTTACGCGATGTGAAAAAAATCTCCAAAGGTAGGGGTACCTCTCTGGTGATGATATATTGAGTGATTTCGGCGCAACCCAGGACGACAGCCACCTACTGACATGCCCGCTCATGGAAGAAGGCTGCACTCCTGGAGACCTAATTGTGGCAAATGGCAAGGCGATATCCGTCGCCGCATATTGAAGTGGCAGGATATGATCGAACGTTCAGTAAGTAAGTACACACATACACCACATTCCATACAAAACACGGTTATTTGCGACCAGCTGAAAACGACTTTAAAACTAAAATATTTCTGTAAACAGACAGGCACCGTGGCGCAGTTGGTTAGACGGCCAACTGTGAAACTGACGTCGCGGGTTCGATTCCCGCCAATTGCAAGAAAAAAAATCTATGAAAATTTTTTTTCTCCATTAGTCGGGTGTTGTGATGTATTTTTCAGTACCTCTTTTCATATCCCCTTTACTCCACCTTCTGAAGAGCCTCTTAAATAGGGGTTTAGCGGGTTATTCCTTTAAGACTAAAAACTAATCGTAAAAAATAAACTAAGCTTATCTTCTTATATAAAAATGATACATATTTCAATAAACCCATCCGAATAAGATTGGACACTAAAGTAAAGTGTTATCTATATTAAGAAAATAAAAATAGTTCGTTTTATTTCGAGGATTCAAACATAAAATATTAAGTTAGATTATTCCATATTCTCTTTCTTAGACATTTATAATATATTCGATTTCATGAATAATTCGTTTTTCTCTCAAGGTGAATTTCTTAAAAAACACGTTTTTCTTCTTTGCCATATCTGGATTTCTTAGGAGGCGAATATCTACGTCAAATTTACTGAATAATTTAGAAATCTGATGGAATATTTTATTATACCTTCTAAAAAATTAACTATTTACATATTTAATGATGTGAGCCTTAATTTTTTTTGTTGCCATTATAAATAAAATAAATATAAAATAATATAAAAAATACAAAATATTTTTTTTTTTTAAAGGTTTTGTTTTCAACCACTTATTTTATATTCGATTAGCAACCGGTTTCGAAGCTACACAAGCTTCTTTATCATGGTATCTTATTTTATAATTTTACAAGTATCTACTTAACATTTAATATACATCTAAACAATAAAACAAAAAAATTAGTTTAAAACAAGACTGTTTTATTTTAACTTTAATTTTAACGAAAATCCACAAAATTTGCGCTTCAAGCATGATAAAAATTATCTTTGATCCGGTGTTCTATGATTCAATAAAATGTTTAGCTGCTTAAATCTTCAAACAAATGCACGCTTACTTTTATATGGGGTAAAAATATTTAAAGATTTAAAACAAAGCACTCTCAGAACTGTGTATTTTGCTCTTTTCCAGTCAGTGGCAACCTATGGTATAGTGGGCTGGGGAGGTTGCGCCGCGTCCATCATGAACCCCTAATAAACGTACAAAAACTTATACTAAGAGTGATGCTGCGATGCCCTCGCACTTTTTCATCTATGGCATTGTTCCAATTCATGAAGGTACCGGACATTAGACAATTTTTTTAAGAGTCATTGACACATTTCTGATCATGCGGCTACAAGAGTAGACCCCAGCAGAATGCTCAAACGAGGTTTTCCTGTAGTTTGAACTATTTCATTTCAAAAACACGTACGACGTTTGCATGGAGGAATTTCTCTTTTGTGGCCCCAAAAGTGTTTAATGTCCTGGATGAACATATTAAGTTCTCCAAAACAAAAGCCATTTTCAGGAGGAGTGTACAAGTCTGGATTGTGTCTAAGGGAAGAGACCATTGCAAGAGACTGCTGCAAGATAAAATAAAATATATTTATATATGGTTTAATTAAGCTTGTTATCCAGATGTTTATTAAAATTTATGTTTGTGTAATATTTTTTATTTGTAGTATTTTTAATAATATGCATGCTTCCACTTTCTGTGACTATGAAATAGTCTAGTGTTAAAACGCCGTTTTAATTCAATATTTCAAAACAACTATGTCAGGAATCGATTCCGAGACCTCTTGCATGACAGGCAAACACGCTAAACACTATACCACGAGACAAACAAGTAGTATTCAGGTATTAAAATTTGAAGGTTATGATTTGATACACTACCTTTTAAAATTCAAAAGTGTTATGTTTATATATATATATAATTCCTCTATACGTGCGATGTCACTGAACTCCTCCTAAACGGCTTAACCGATTTACGTGTGGCTTATGGAGAAATATAGATCTTTGCGCTGTGCGTGTTCGTAGATATTAAAATCTTCAATTCAATATGTAAAAAAGAAGTAAGGAGCATAAATGTTTTATTCATCGATCTACCAGGGTTGCATTCGAGGAGAACACATGTACAAAAAAATGAAAGGATATTGTTTTTAGTGTATAAAAAAAGTTTGTTTTTTAATGTATACAAACAGCATTCATTTTTTGTCGATCTAAATCAGATTCTTTCCATAAATTCCTTATAATTTCTACCCATTTATTTTTTTTACTGGATTTTTGGTAATACTAAAATAATATTAAATTCAATACATTAAAAAAAAATCGTATTCTTACATAAGTACACCCCTCTGTTGGTGAGAAGACCGGAGTTTGACGTTGGAAAAAAGAATGCCATATTTAAAAAAGAATTATTTTATATTTTGGAATTCAACCATAAACAAGTACTTAGGTACCTACTTATCAATGAAAAGTATTTTGCTAACGTTTGGGCAGGACAACGTCTGTCGGGTCCGCTAGTATTAAATATATTTATATTATTTGCGTATTTATTTGCAAACGCATGAATTTTTCTTATTTGCGGATATGCACTGTTGTTTGTTGTAGATACACTTACATAGAACAGTTTATCTCTTGTGTGGCTGTGATGTCACACTGGTCGACATACGAAACAAGACTTGATATATCTCTCTTATTTAAAAAAAAATGATGAATTAATATTTTTTATAATCTTCAAATAGACATTTTCACACTGGATTTGGAAAATGAAATTTGTACAACTTTGTTGGATTTTAACACAAAAAATAATCAACCTTGCTACCCGAAGAATGATGTCCGCAAAAAGAGCAATACATTTGTATTAGAGAGAGCACGAAGATAGAACACATAACGAAGAAGACAGAGACGCTGTTCTGTAGTCGCTGTAGTTGGTGTTGTATAAAACAAATTCAGTCAGTTGTTTGATCTATGAGCGGCGAATTTACGTTTTTTTTTTTTTATAACAGGGCTTAACTCTATGTTTACTTTATGAAAAAAATGTTATTAAACTGTATGTCTCCATGTTTTTTTTTCAAATGTCTGAGTTTTAGGAAATTCCGTCTTTTGCTTGTGGTAACACGATGTTACATCACCGCGCGCAAAGAGATTATTTAACACAGTCTTTTAAGAGTTAAAGATGTAAAAATATACATTGTACTCCCAAAAATTTACAAATACATTACCTGGTAAATATGTTTTCAAAAATCAATTCAGAATAATAATAAGTATTTAATAAGCTATGTAGAATTAATATATAAGTTATTATTAGAAATATAGAATTGTACGTATTGACGAGGCTCATAACTTGTCATTTGCTATTATTGCCATGTTTGAACATAAAAAAAATATTTATATCTTCGACTGTCTCTATTTGAGAAATACTTTGAATAGTGTAATTTAATAATTTAATTAATATAATGCAGCATTTTCTTTAGTTTTTTGAAAAATTTTATATGGGAAAAATATAGATGATGTTTTTTTTATTTATTCATATAAAGACACATACTTAACAAAAAATAATAACGTTTCCCTTACTCTATGAGGTCAATAGCCCTGTGTTGAGTTGGGATACAATAAAATAAAAAGTGAAAGCATGCATATTATTAAAGATTACTACAAATAAAAAATATTGCACAAAAATAAATTTAAATAAAAATCTGGACAACCCGCTTGATAGTACCATTTATAAATCTATGCTATGTCTCGTAGCAGTCTCTTGCAATGGTCTCTTCCCTTACACAACACCCACATTTGTAATGTACACTTCACCTAAAAATGGCCTTCGTTTTAGATAACTCAATATATTCATCAGGACATTGAACACTCTTGGGGCCACAGAGCAGAGATTTCTCAGAGCGAAAGTCGTACGTGTTTTTGTTAGTGATAAGTAAATACAATATTATTTTTTCATTTTATTTTAAATTTTCAATGGTAAATATATACAAACATTTTATTTATGGTTTTCCAAATTCTATTCTTGTGTAATATAAATTTATTTTTGTCACATTTCGTATATTGATTATTATAAGTTTGAGATCATTTTAAGTCTAGTTTTAAGTACCTTTTATATTATAACCTTATTATTGTATATGACTGTAGGTTTCAGTAAAAAAATTAAAAAATTTTTTAAAAATAAATAATTCAAATTACAGGAAAACCTCGTACGAGCATTCTGCTGGGATCTTCTCTTGTAGCCAAATGACCATAAATAGTCATTGACTCTGTTTTAAAAAAATGACTAATATCCATTACTTTCATAAATTGAAACAATGTCTCAAGTGGAAAAGTTAGGGGACATCAAAACATCACTCTAAGAATTAATTACATTGTAATATATGATATTATATAAATAATGTATAAAATCATTTACAAATACCAAAACTGCCAGCTAAATGTATCCGCTAAGTACACTGTGTCCAACCAGAATCCTGGACGAGTGCTTTCGACCCCATGGCTACTCTCGGCTAAAAATCTTGAACTAGAAAATCGAGTGGAGATCAACCTGCCTCATTGTTTAGTGGTTGGCGTATTTGCCTACCATGCTCCTAGGTTTGATTTCTGGAGACACCCACATTCAATATTGATTCAAAATTGCAATACTTCATGATCCTGGACTACCACACGAGGCGTAAGATTGATCAAATTACCTTTATGTAACAAATTATCGATATCCGCTGCATTTCATGCACCAATGCAGTGCCCTATGCACCATTGGGTGAGGTAGCGGTATTGGTCGACCAATACGACACATCTAACGACATTCATCGTTAATGTAAATTCAATTTGGGTTTATTTAACACGGCTAGGTATCATTCGGTTGTCTAAATCTCTCGTTCATTATATTCGAATCTTTGCTGTAGTAAATAAGTCATTAAATAAGTCAATAGCACTCCACATAATTACAAAACAATCCGCCAATCTGCCAAACAAAATGGATTTTTTGCCCTTGAAAAAAGACGCACTGTATCTGAATTATTCTATTTACATAAATTATTAAATAATTAAGTAGACTATTTTAACCTCCACCACAAAATAAATCTTAACGTCTCCTTCCGCATGACAAAAAACATGTATTTATTCCATCTGCCAGTCTGTAGCACTAACTATGCACAACAATCTTTCCTCTATCGTTTTTGCTCAAACTATAATGCTTCTTTTTCATCTATTGGTGTATTAAACATGCCCCTTATTTAAAAAAAAAATCAATTAAGACTCATTCTTTCTAGCTGCGATACGCTCCCACTTGCTATTTAATCATGCTCGCGCTTACACACACCTCAACACTTACTCCCACACAAATGCATACAAACACACCCTTTTGTTGTACCACAATTTAAAATGTATGATTTTTATTTAGAAACTTTGCTGGTCTGTCTTTGAACCGTATCTTTTTATGTTGTTATATCATTGTTGACTGTTGTTTCTATAAAATAAAATAATGAAACTTCTGGTACGTCCTGTTCAATATAATGATCCATAGAATGATATACGAAAATGATAATGACGTGTGTGAAAAAATATGTTTGATTGAGTGTACCTACGTGTGATGGCGTGTGTATGAACATTAACGAATTCCTACGAATAAAAACGAAATTTTTAAAATATATTTCAAAGGAAGATTAAAGACTAAAGCTTCTTAGAATATCTCGTAGCCATTGAAAGACTCAAACTCGCCATTAATATTTATAATCATGATTATTCCGCGTTTGTTTTACTTGTGTTTATATTAAATTTTCAGTTCACAAATTTAAGCTGTGTGCCTTCATAATTCGTTTTTACCTCGGCGTCTTTTTTCTTCAAATAACAAAATTTCTTCCTTGTTTAAAGATAATTTAAATTTATAATTTCTGGAATATCTGAAAATACCGTATAAATTCCAGAATCAACGATAGCAAAGTTCTTATCTTACTTCGGCCATCTTGTGGTGCTACTTTATTGTTTTTAACTGAGAAATAACTGTATTCTCTCGTTTATGACATATTCTTTCTATTTTCTTAAGACATTTTTTATTTGAGAATTTAGATGAATGAAAGAATAAAAGTTGATAAATCTAAATTTATCGCAACAAAAAAATTATATGTAAGTCTAGGCATATGACCTATCATATCTACCCACAGGGCGTATGACCTATTATTGGCTGGTTTATGTGGCCACTTTACGCACTGTGTAACATTTATTTTTTGACCTATGTTTAAACATGCACGTTTCCTCAACTCTTCCATCTGAGAACCCTGTAAATGCCTAGATTTCCACACTCCATTCTCTAAAAAGTTTTACCTCTCTGCTGCAATAAGTTTAGAGTTTCAGAACTCCCTAGGAAGGTAATCTAGCCTATCTACAAACATTTGGACATACTCAAAACATTATTGAATTTACTTTTAATTGAACCGAGTTGTGGTCCCGTGGTATATTGTGGACTCACGGCCCAAAGGTCCGAGATTCAAATCCCACTTTTCTACATTCCGATTTCCATTTGAAAATGGTCTAAAAATTTTTATATTTGAGTAAATAATCGAAACTCAAGAATTTCTCTATTGATTAAAAAAAATCGTATTAGGAATTGTATGAATTTTGAAAAGTATTTTCGGGCGTTACCTTAGAAATAATTTAGCCAGATAAATCTTACCAACATCTATAAAGGTTTCAGTTCTTTTGTTTTTATTTCAAACAAACCATCACGCCGTTTCTCTGCAAGGGTAGGCAGATAGGATAGAACGCCATATCACTTAGTTTTTGCATACATACTTTGCTTCCTCTACATTCATACATCTTCTCATGCACGCACGCCGATTATTCCTACTCTTAACATGTCCATATTCAAGTATGTATTTGATGGACTTGACCGTGCCATATCGTTCTCGATCTTCTTCATTTTCTGCATCCTTCAACATTCGCATCGTAGATCCTTTCAGCCGTTTTTCCGCTGTTTTTTCGCTCGACATATCCAAACCAAGGCAGCACCCCTTTCCTGATTCTGTCGATAATGCAAGTCTCAGCCTTACATAGGCCACGGATCTCGACATTTTTGCATCTATCCCTAATCGTTTTTCCACAAATTCGCCTGAAGGATCGCATTTTGACCGCATTTCACCTACTTTCATAATTATTTTCCAATTCCATACTTCGCTCGCATACATTAGAGTACATACCCTTCAACTTTGGAACGATCGTTATTTAAGTGAACCTACCGGAAGTATAACTAAATTGTTTTTCCCTACCATTTTCCATGCTTACGATTTCAGGAGAATGCAGAGTGATGGCTACGAGCTCACCCAAATTGACAACCGTCGGTGATAGGTAATAAAGAACTCACACGAGAGGTAGTATTATACATGATCAATATAAGTGCAGACTATTGGTAAAATAAACCAAAGTAGGGAAGAAAATGCCGAACACTCCTCTAGTGGAACGGAAGGCCTGTTGACTACTGCCAACAGGCCGCCTTCTCCTGAAGAGTTTTAAGTGGTTTCCTCTCCACATGAGCAAATGCTGAGAAGTTCCTGATTGGCCCACATTAGTATATCCCTCCTGATCCCAAGAGTTTAGATAAATTTAAAGATATTTAATTGCAGAAAAATTCACTTTCGAAATATAAACCTTGTATACGAGTATTATAAGCAAGGTAAATAATAAAGCAACTCCTATATAAAATAATATTTAAAAAAAACATGCATTAGAGTTGGCACTAGAACTCCATTGTGAACTGCTCGTTTTGCCTCCTGCGACAAACATTGTTTGCCAATGTAGATTTCAGTGCACCGTTCACCCTGTTCCCGGCACTCACCCTCCATTAAATATCTTTCTCAGCCTTTCCATCCCTAATATACATACTTCACAGATACACAATTTTTTCTACCTGATTCAGATTATCTCCGGTCCCACTGATCTCACAGTAAGTTATATTTTCATCCCTTTCAAAATCCATAACTTTAGATTTAACAACAATCATTAGCAAATTGCTTTTCTTAGTAGATTATTTTGTCTCTACAAATTTTTACATACATTTGTGGATACTTATTAAAATAAATATATTATTTTTTTAACGAGAGCTGCTCATTGTTAGCATCACTTATAACGTACAACGCAAATATTTACTGCAATAGTTATGTTTTTTCTAACTATTTAGTGAGGATCTTTCGGGATAGTTTGCTGTGGTCTTGTTAAGGTACTTCTCCCTATTTGCTTATTGAAGAGTAAATTACATAAAACTCATTCAGAAGAAGTTGGACTATTGACAAACATCAACTCACCTTCCGTTCCACTTTGGCAGTCTTCGGTATTTTGTGTCGTATTTTTATCGGTTTCATAGTCTATTTTTTGTAAAAAATACAGTTTTTTTTATTTATATCGTTACATAAACGCTGTCTGACGTTAATATATTGTAGGGTTTAACCTAAAAAGTCGGTGTATTTTATTCTACGATAGCGTTTAAATAATCTGCAGATAAAACAATTCTAAATCCACCAAAGACATACAGAAACATCCCATTCCTCGAAGGTCAGACAGCCGAAACTTATTTCCAACTTTACAGCACAACTTATGTTTAATACCCTTAAGTTAGGCTGGAGCCTAGAATTGTGCCTAGTCGACAGCTGCTCTGCCACTTCAGCGTATCCTGAATTTTTTTTATTCGAAAATAAAACAAAAAAAGTTTCAACGAAAGAAACGCCACCCTGAGAAACTACCCGCTATCCTTAATTTTTCAGTTTAATCTGCTCCGAAAATAAATTTATTCGTCAACTTTCTAATGGCTCCCTGTTTTGTTACTGCGTAGTAAAAAACATGCAAACAAATCGCATTCTGAAAACATCTAAACTGTTTTCGTTTGTTTTTTATCTTCGTAAACATGTATTTTTAGAATAAATATTTTTATTTTATTAATAACATAACACAATAGAAATATGGGATTTTCTGTTGAGGTTATTTAATTAAATATTATTTCCATTTATCATTGTATTTGGTGATTGCAATATACTATAACGTTGAGAGGAAGGATTGAATGAAGACAATAATTACTTTAAAAATTTGCATGTATAATATAATTTTAAAAAAACATACGAATTGAACACAAAAGTATTTAACCTACTTATTAGCTTTAAACTTAATATAACACCTTAATAATTAGCTTAAATTTACCCGGAGATGAAGACGTAGTGAATGACCCTTCGGGTTCTCGAACAGCTAGGGCACCAGCGGAGAGTGGGTGTTGCACAATCTGGAGGCTGCTGAGATCCGGACGGAGATCTGGGGTTGGATGGCTTCTCGAGGAAACGTGGCGTCTTCTGACTTGAGAGTTAGCACGGCGGGGGTGCTAGGCTGCGAAGGTGGCAGTGGTGAGGCCGGCGCTGGTGGTAGGCGAGCGCTGCTGGCTTGATTGGCACGTCCTCTGACTTGAGGATGCTGAACTGCGTCGGTGGCAGTGTTGAGTCCTACGCTGCTGGTAGGCGAGATGACTTGAGAAGCATTTTTGTTAACAATGAACTAGGAACGAATTGATAATTATATATAAATTTATAAATGATGTATTAACGATATTATATAAATAATAACTACTAGTGGTCGGCCCGCTGTGTCACTTACGAGATGAGATACGGGTTCGATTCCCGATACCGGAAGAGCAGTAATTAATTTATGTAAGTAGTACGAGTACATGCATTTTATTTACGCTAGTCCCTAGACCGAACCGAAGCGTTGGAAGGATCATCTTGCCATCATATAGAAACGACCGGAATATATGTCAACCGCGTTAGTACCCTATGCATTTTTCTGTACGCAGATAATCCGGGCTTAGTTTCTCACGTTCCGGAGACGAGAGTTTTACATTTTATGATGGGGTAGGATTAAGTCCGGTCCCTTGAAAGAATTTCGGGATTTACTTCGTTGTACGGAGTCGTGTTTTATTGACCTCTGTTAATAAGTGCAAAAACCCAAGTATTTAACCGTGGCTAGTTGCAAGGAATTTACTTTAGCTATCAAAATTTACCAAAACGCACGTGTATGATTATTTATCACTATCAGCATCCTTAGTTAAAACCCAATTTTATTAGTTACTTATTTTTGCCAATGGTTTTATGGGTAAACACCGCTTTGGTGTTTTTCCATACATCAAACACTTTGTGTGTATAAAAGAGTGGGTACATTTCTCAAGGCTATTTCTTTCTGCCTACCAAAACCGTTTGGATTGAGAAAACAAATTATGATAAATAATATAATTGTTTTATTTTGGATTTTACAGAGCTTATGATTTGTCATTGACAGGTTTGAATTTTTTATTTTATTAGTTTGTTTCTAAACATTGAACATTTCACAAAAAAAACCGTCACGTAAATACAACCAAAGAGCATATATTATGCATACATTATTTCTATGCATTTTTTATTTTATTTTTTAATGTATTATTTCCAGTCTAACTAAGGTCATCACCCTGTACTAAGACAGGTAAGTTTATCAATAAAAATGAAGTCAAAATGAGGGAAAACAACAATTTTTTTGTTACGCATGACATATAACTATTCCACATAAATATTACTAGCACTCAAACTGATATACCTATTTGTTTCCACAATTTATGTCTTTCTTCGATAGTAACAAATGTAATTATATCCAATAAAATTACATTTGTTACAACAGAATATATACAGTTGTAATTTGTATCGACGAATACCTTCAAATTGTATGTTTTCTAGTATGTATCTTTTTGAATTACCTTATCAAAAAAATAAAATTAAATAAATAAAATTTTAAAAATAAATTTAAACAAAAAAATTAAAAAAGTTTGAAATAAAAAAAAACAATAATAATAATTTAAATAAAGATAATAAAATTAATTTAATAAATAAAACAATAATAATAATAATTTAAATAAAAGAAATAAAATTTAAAAAAATAAAATAAAAATAAAAAAAAAAATAAAAAAAATATACATAAAATAAATAAAATAAATTTAAAAAATGAAATAAATAAAATAAATTAAATAAATTAAATACATAAAATACATAAAATACATAAAATACATAAAATACATACAATACATAAAATAAATAAAATAAATAAATAATAATCAAAATTAAATAAATATGAAGAATTTTTTTAAAACCACAATCTTTTTCAACTATTTATGCTAATTTTTGTTTAGTTTGGGCCACAAATCACAATGGTTAAAATTTTGTCCAAAAAAAACATATCACACACAAAAATGTCACACTAACATTTTATTGAATATTTAAATATACGGCTACATACAATACTTATTAAAAAATCCATTTCCATTCAGTGCACTTAAAGTGTATCTATGATTTAATTTTATTAAAGGGCATTAAAATAAATGTAAAACCTTCTAAAAAATTGTTGGTTTGTGACATTTGAGGTTTTTGAGATAAATTCTTCAATTGTAATTTAAGTTACTCCTCCAGCAATTTAGGAGTAAAATAACTCACGTAACATGATGCGTTAGTTACAAACATATCCGAATTTCTACAATTTTCTGTTTTAATTCCATCGGTAGTACCGAAAGCTCTCTTGGAATATTAAAATCCTCCCGGGTTAAGGACATAATCCTAGATCACAGGAACCTTTGTAAGGAATCCATTTTGTGTTTCGAAGTCTGCCGAAGCTTCGTCTTCACAAAGAGAAATAAAATCAAAATACACATCCTTGTTAATACAAAGATCAAAGAACGAAATATCAACAGCGAATCCTATTCGATACCTTTGTAAATTTCCTTAAAAGTGTATGCATTTGCTATTAAAAATTCTTCGAATATCTTTACAAAAATTCAAGGAAGAACGTTTGTATTTCAAAAGATTTCTTCTGAAGTATTATTTCTGATATTTTAAGTACTGATATTTATTAATAAAACCATAGTAGGTACTGTTAGTTGATGGAACTCGAAACGTGTATATTTCGGTTTACTAGCCCAGTGACGTGAGTGTAATAAAACTTTTTACTTTATACATTCTAACAAAACTTAAATTCAGACACTTTATACTTAAATTATTTAAATTTAAACCCTTTTATTACCATAATTATAAAAAATCACGATTTACAACTCCTGCTTGCACTTGTATATGACATAGAAACGTCTACTTGGATAGATATTTAAATTTAAACATACTCAATATGTAACAAAAAAAATTAAAAAAAAAAAAAATTATGGGAAGATTATGAAATGTAATAGATTTAAAAAGTAGTATTCTTATATAGAAAACAATAATATGTCCACACATAAATTACTGTTCTTCTCTTCTTTTTTTATGTAATGAAGGAGGAATTCAAAATATACAAATTCTTCAAAATAAGGCCAATGAGGATTATACTAAAAAAAATATATATTCTAATGTAGAAAGAATGCACAAAGAAATTGGCTTGCTCACAGTAAAGCAACAAATTAAATATAATGTGGCAATTTTTATACATAAAATAATTAAGGGGATGAATAAAATAAAAACAATAATAAAATTTAACTAACAATGTCATACATATGAAACAAGGGGTTAAAAAAGATAAGATAACCAATGAGGAAAAAAACAGAATCTCAAAACTCATTGTACAAGGGATTGAAGCTGTACAATAAGTTACCTGAAGAAATAAAAGAAATAGATAAAATTGAAATATTTCAAATTAATTTAAAAAAATATGTAATTGAGAAATTTTGATAAAAAAATTGTAAAATTATTAAAAGTTTTTATTAGTTCTTAAAATGTTATGAACTAACTTAATAAAGCATAAATAAATAAATAAAGTCTCCCACCAGTCCGACGATGTTGGTCACGATGAAACCCGGTCACTGGTAAAAAATTATAAATAAAAGTGGAATAAAACTATACACAAATTTTTATTATTATAATTTAAATATTTTTAAACGAGAACTGCATTCAACCCCCTTGGAAGTTGTTAATATAATACATTACATCATTATTCCCTTTCCGCACCTAATGGTGCATAGAGCACTGGATTGGTACACCAATCGCAGCATATCTCGATTAATTTTGTTGCATGTAAGTAAAGTGATCAGTCTTACCCTTCAGGTAACCAGTCCAGGGACTGTGAAAACACCCTTTTAAATAAATATTTCAAATCAACCATGTCGGGAATCGAACCCGAGACCTCTTGCATGGTAGGCAAAAGCAATGACCATTACACCACGAGGCCGACCGATATTACAATAGATATAAAAAATATTTTACACAAGGAAATCTAGAAATCTGGGCATTTACTGGGCTTGCGTCCTGTCTTATGACCTTACACACTGCATAATATTCATTTCATGAAACTACAACCACCAACAGATGGAAGAATTCAGAGAATGAAGATGTTCAATCTAAGCAAAATGGTGAATGTTAAACGAGGTGTAATGTGGCTTCTTAAACCAGCCAATGACACGTCATAAGCCCTGTGAATGCCTAAACTTCCATATTCCCTTATATAAAATGTTAATCTCTGTTATATATTAAATTTTTATTAATATATTAAAGTTTTATTAATTTACCTTATTTTTCGGACCATAAGACGCACTTTTTTACTCGGAAAATTGAACCAAAAATTGGGGTGCGTCTTATGGTACGGTGCGTCTTATCGTCCGCAAAATACGATAAGTGTAAGCTGAGTTTTCCAAAACCGAAAAAAGGTGTATATTTGAGTGTATTTTTAGAAACTTTATAACAGCATTGTTGTATTCTTTACTTAAGATTTTTTTTTACGGTTTTGTACCCTTATCAAAAGAAAAAACTCGGTATTGACTAGTACTTTGATCTTTCTCATACATTAACAAATGAAACCTTTTAAAATGAATTTTCGCAATCCATTAACATCGGCATGTATTTATGTAAATCTAAAACTGGTACAAGAAAACCTTCATTTGCGTACTGAAATCTTATTTTCATGACCTTTTTAAAAAAAAAAACGTTGTATTTTACAATCAACTCTTTCCTTCTTACGATTTATTCAAAAGTTCATAACGAATACAGCCCTTTATATTTTATTACCCGATGAACTTGAATACCTGACGTTCCCAGATTAACCTGGCTCTATTATAAATGTGCCATTATATATTTCTGTGTCCTCGCGAATAAACAATACAGCTCTGTGCATGAAACCGAACCAGAACCCTAGATAAGGGTTTTTTGGGCTCTGTTGCTTTCAGTTAAAAAAAATAGATGTTCAAAAATGTGCAGAATGAGGAATGTTACACATTGTGTAAAGTGGCCATTTCAACCAGCAAATGACGCGTCATAAGCCCTGTAAATGCCTAGACTTATATATTACCTTCTCTAAAATGTTCTTCATCTCTGTTATAATATGTTAATATTAACAGCTCCCCGGGGAGTTGAATCCAGTCCTTGTATAGAAAAATTTTGACAAACTCAAAATATTGTTTATGTCGTTTATACAAATTTATAAATGAATAAATGTAAAACGTCATACCACAATGTGAACAATGTTTTTGATACTGAAAATAGTTTTTGATCAATTAAGTCGATTATGATTCTCTTTTTTTGTCACTTCCTCTCCAAATTCTCCTTATTGCTCTTTCCCCCAGTTTACTCTTCCTTTTCCCCAAAAACCTGCTTACAATTCATGTTACACTCACCAATATCGACCCTGGCTGTGTGCCAAATATAACTCCCAACTTCTTTATTTGACCGAAAGACTTCCATTCTTCGCGAGGGATATAAAAGGCTTTCACACCGCTTACAAATTATATTACATAACTTTTGTTTACAGATGACAAACGCATATAAATATACGTAAAACGAATTTGAATCTGTAGTTTCGTGGCTAGTGTCGCGGACTCACGGACCAGAGGTCCTTGGTTCGAACCCCGCTCTACCAAAACTCGGTTTCCATTTTCTAATAATTGAATTTTCGACCAGCCTCACGCTTCAGGTGCCAATAAAGGGACTATGAAATATTGCACTGTAAAAACACCTTGTTGAATAAATGTTTCGTGTTCACTATGTCGAGAATCGAACCCGAGATCTCTCGCATGGTAAGCAAACACGCTTGCCACTTGACCAAGAGGTAAGTAGATGTTGGCTGCGCGTCCAATCTACCTACAACTATGGGACATCGGATCGGTGATACTTCATAAAGAACTCGCCAGAGGTAGTATCTTACATGGTCAAGTAAGTGCCGGACATTAGTAAAATAAACCAAAGTAAGACTCAGACTCAGTAGAACACCAATTAAACGAACATGCCAAACCCACTATACACCTTCACCATAGTTGTTGCACAAAAATATAAAACCGACGTGCCATGCATTTTAATAAGCAACTTTTACGTCCAGTGCCAAAAAGGCCATTTATCTCGTGTATTTACATACAAAATACACGAGATAAAGTGTTTTCTACGGCCGCGAGGGTGGTTCAGAGTACCACCCCTAGGCTCCGATACAATGGGAAGTTAACAGAGTTATCTTCGAATTTATAGAGAAAAACCGATATTTGTGTATCTTCGTCGGTAACCTATAATGAAAATTGTTTAGAAGATAAAAATGTATGCATATTCTGCCTTTATATAAAAACCTTAATTTGACTTTGTAGATGAAATTGAAGATAAATGTTAACGTTCCTGTAATCGGGGCCCTGATTGCGCTATGAAAATATTTTATGCTGTGGGAGAAATAGTTGAAAAGAGAGAGGAAGGGAATGAAGGGAGGTGTCCTGACAAAGAGACGGGCACGTCTCAAAACCGGGAGAAAAGTCAGTAAGTGGTTATATAAAAATATTTAATAACATTTAGTTAAATGTTTGACCGCAATTTAATGCTTGTTTTTAGTTTTATCATGGCTTTGATAATTATTTTGATTGATTGATTGGCTTTGACAATATTTATCACGAACGTTCACAAATCTTGACAGGACATGGCGGGTTCATGAGTTACTTGCACAGATTCAAAATATCGGAGATCAACACCTGCCCATACGACGATGTTACTCCCAAGATCTCTCCCATCTCTTGATGCATTGGCCCTTTTTTAGTTTGCGGATAATGCAACTCTAGGCGCAATGCAGAAGTTAAAATAAGGGTTTACACGATGTTCATATATTGATAAGTCATGAGGACTTGTCAAAAAGGGTAACATTATACATGATAGATAAGTTAAAGGCAATAAAAGGTATCAATGACAGCGGGACACAAAATGCCGAACACTCTTCAAGTGGATCGGAAGGTCTGTTGATGAATGACAGCAGTCCGCTTTCTGCTGACGAGTTTTTTTTCTGTGGTTTCTTCGTGACAAGACCAAATGCGGAGAAACTCGTGACACAGGCCACTGCCAAAACATCGCACCAGATCCTTACAAATTGTAAACATAACTAAATAAAGATTTTCGTAGATGTAAATTTAATAGAACATTGTGTTTTGAAGTAAACAAATAAATAACTATCCCTGGTTGCGCGAGTGCTTAGTGGGATTGAGTGGTTTTTAGCTGGATGGACCGCCAGTTGATGAAGGTCCACTTATCCTATCCATCCTATGACATCCTAACTTCCAATGTTTATTTATTCTCCTCGTCGCTATGGCCATGGGTAGCTATGGTTGCTATGATAACAATTTTCCATATCCATAGTAACCAACATCAACAATCACGTTTTTTCTCCCTTGATAATTTGTTCTGTCAACAACTACATGCATCATAATTTTACCTGTCCGCATCCGCTCACCTTTTGACCATCTGCCCGCATACGCATACCTTTTTATATTCTGACCGCCGCGCCGCCACATTAATCTATATATTCCCTGCGTAACTAAAGTGAAAATAGGAAACACTACCCAGTTTTTAATATCCACTCCGCTCTTATATTATCATAGAAGACGTTTGGCTTCACTCCTGTATGTAACGTGTCTTTATATATATATTTTTTTCTCACATTTTTATCCATGTACCGAATCACTATTAACTATTATGATCAAGCCCTACGGCTTATCAGAAAAGTTTTTTCTTAATACTTTCCCATCGATCTAACTCAATCTAATGCTTTTGGGTGATTGATTATACAAAACTGACAGCTGCCCACGAAGCCTTAAGGAAACCTTTTAGGATTCGTAAAGATTATGCTATTAATTAAGCAAATTTTACTTCTACACGGTTTAAGGTTATATACCATATTTAAATTATCATATCACTTGTAAGTTTTCACGTAATTTGTTTGTATTTTTTCTCTTCTTTTATTTTTACACTACATCAGGCAAAGAAGCCCAATAACAGTGGTGAATTACAGTACAAAACACCCAGGCTTGAAAAAAATCACATTGAATTTTCGTGTTCTCGGAATCGGGCCCGGAACCTTCTTGCGTAAGACAAATGTCTTAGCCATTACGTTACGTAGGCCGCCGTTTATTTTATTTTAAATAAAAAAAAATGTGTTTTTAAGATTCGCCGAAATATTACAATTTTGATGCAATTTTCAATTGAATCTGATAATTAATTGTAATTAAAAATGGGGGTCAACCATGGTAGAGTCAGGTTAGAACTCGGACCTCGGATCCGTGAGACAGTGATCACGGGATCACATGTGGTTATTAAATCAAATCGCTTTTTGAAAATTGTATTAATAAGAATATAAACATATGCGAGTGGTGATTATAAAATATTCGTTGAATATTTTTATCGGGGTTTCATCATAATACCAGAAAAAAGTTTACTTGCACTCTAAGTTTTCAAGAAAAAATTGATACTAATTCATATATACACACACAGAACCTCACCCTCTCTCTCTCTCTCTTACACACACACATAAATTCTTATGCTATACCTTCTTGTTTATGAAAGCTCTCTGGAGATCAGATATTTACTCTGTGAAAACCAAATGCCGTCTTTATAACGCCTGCATAACACCTTTCTTCTCTGCGGATACGAAACGTGGCACCTCACTGAGCCCAAAACAGCAAAATTCTGTGTTTTAAGAATAGCTGTCCCAGAAGAATCTCGGGTGTGCGGTGGTTTGAATTTGTAAGGAATGAATTAATAAGAAAATGAACGCAGCAAACTCCGGTGACAACTGTCATCAAGCTGGGGCGAGATGGTTGGCTAGGCTATAATATTGTTAATATTTGGCTGATTTATAAAGCGCCAATTTTGCGAAAAATCACCTCAAGGGCGCCGTATACTGCGGATGCCTCCTGAGAGCCTTAACCACGCTTGCTTACTTTACAAGGCATCATGTTCTTGACGCCCTGGACGTCCACTGCTGACAGTCGGCAGTATATATCAGAACTTCAGGACGAGAATCTGACTCGGGAGGACGCAAAGGAGTTGGCAGCCGATAGAGATGCATGGAAACTCTTTCTGGATACCATATGCTCCAACTAGGGAGCGGACATGGAATGATGATGACTTGTTTATGTCTAATGTATTTTTGTAAATATCTGTTATTGGTTTAATTTTATGTTTTTTTTTCATTTGTACATGTATATTTGCTGTATTACTGTTGATATCCCAAATGTTGTAATAATAAAAAAATACCATTTTGAAGAAATCAAACTCTTTGTATTTTTACGTTAAACTTAAGTTTATCATTAATAAGAACACCTGATTTTCAGAATAACTTATATCAGATGTAAACACTACACACTAAACTGTTGATGGGTAATTCTAAATTACCGATATTTGCTGTGTTCTTATAAATTTGAAACTCGTGTGTGGCGTAAAAATACTTGGTATTTTATTTATTTTATATTTAAATCCCAATTCTTCGAAAACGTTAATCCATTTACGAAGAAATCACAATATTACAACAACACATTTTATCTCGCCAAAAACAAACATTGTCTTCATTGTTTGTCCTCCCCTACAATCACGTAATAAAATCAATCGCACAAACTTATGACAGCAATCCTATAAAAACTTGCGCAATCAATAACGAAAGGTCTCGAAAAATAAATAGATGGCCCACTTAAAGGCACATTAATCACCACAAGATTCGAAGCGAAGATTTTCTCCGAAAAGAAACTCGACGGCTACAAAGACTACATTTCTTCAATCAGGTATCAGAAACATTTTTCAAATTGTTTTATTCGTTGTTTTTATTGCCTGTATATCTTAACTGCATCACGTAAAGGTCGTGCAGTTTCCTTTGAATAAATATCATGGGTACCCATTGAGAAATATTTATGTTCCATCAACCTGCGGCCAATTGGTCTATGTTTGATAGAACGGACTTTAGTCTGTTACTTTTCTCTTCGAAATTACTAAAATGCCTATACGTACGCTAAAATACTGCACAAATCGATCTAGAAAAGGGATGGTATAACCTTTCACCGGCAAGCAATGTTTTTATCTTCATCAATACTTGTTTAAAATAGCTATTTTACTGTCAAAAAACGTATATTTAATTTGTTATAATTCGTGAGTTATCTCCTGTCTCCGTCCTGCTCAGTTAGTCGGACGTAAAGCGAAATGATGAAGCTGACGCGTATGCGGAAGGGAGCGACATACTAAATAGAACTTACAGTAGACTGATGTAAACAGTACGTGCTTTTTACCGTACTACTTGTTTTGCTTGCCAAAGTCGACGTGACGATATTTGCTATCTCCGCGGGTCAATTTATGTTCTTTTGGGATGACTTTTTGGCTCGGATTTGTATGGGGTGTTATCTCTATATATTAATCCCAATGGGGGTACCAAAAATTAATGTCGTTTATAGTGTCATCCATTTTTAACGGTCAGTTGCGCTTCGACCGCGCTAGTGGTTAGTCGTGTTTTGTGTTTATTTTAAGTACACTTTCTAGTAATTGATTTGAGTTCATAAATTTCAATTTTTGCAATCCAATTTATAATGAATCAATTTGAACCAAGTGAAAAATTCGTTTTAAATTTGATGCAATATCATTTTTCGAAAAGGGGCAACGGTTGCCACTAAAAACATTTAAGATTTATCGGGGGATATTTTGGACGTTTACAAGTGTCAGAGATGGTTTTCCAAATTTCCATCTGAAGAATATCCCTGGAAGTGGAAGACACGCTAAAGTGGATTACGTTATACTGGTTACTGAAATTGCTAACTCATTATTTCGAAAAAATTACAAGCACACTCTGATATTCGTGGTCAAGTGTTCCAAGAAGTGTTAAAAAAAATCGGCAAAGTGTGGAGACAGGCTAAATGGATCCCACATGAGCTGAGCAACGACCACCTCGCTCGTCCGCATACGCCAAAAACCACAAAATAAAAATTTAAAAGTAACGAATGGAATATTGTTAGACATCAACCATACTCTCCGGACATTGTTCCTTAAGACTACCACCTATTTTGTTAGATGCAACATTTTTTTGAAAAAAAAATTTACACTTATTATGATGATGTAAAAAAGGGCATAACTGAATATTTCGAGTCAAAACTCGTGAATTTTTTTGAATAAAGCATTAAAATATTTCTAGAAAGATGGAAGAAGGTCATAGAAAATGAAAGAAAATATGTATTGTAATCAAACTTATGAAATAAAGAAAATAAGAATATTTCAATTCTTTTTTTTAAAAACGACAGTAATTTCGGGTACTCCTATCAAATAAAAAAATTCATTTTTATACGTGTGACATTAAAAACTGATACTCGGTTTTTAGTTTAAAAAAAATAAAAAAGTACAATATGGGCACTAGCAACACTGGACACATGAAACTCCAGATGCCAGGTCTGCCAATACAGGAAGCAACACGGCATTTATTTATTTATTTATTTATTGACACTTTATATACATATACAATAAATATACATATAAGGGCGGGCATATTGCCTTAAGGCAATTTCTTCCTACCTACCCAAACCGTTCAGTTTGAGAAAATTATAAATACATGGACATATTGGCATTAACGACCGGAAACCTAAAGCAGACACTCTCCGACCACCATTTATTACGGTTGCCTTCAAAACGACATTGTTTCTCACTTATTGTTTATTACTTATAATATTTATAGTTTCATTGTTCCAATTTCCACCGCTAGGTTCAGACAGTATTGTTCGGTGTTCATTCGTATGATTCGTATCTTTATTTAATTATATGTCGATTAAGTTGTAAATAAAATTCCAAACAAAATATGTCAGTTGATATTTTATACACGCTACCTTGCAACAAAACATTTGATAAATAATAATTCTATAATTATTATAACCGAAATAGATTCCACTACAACAATTAATAACGTGTTGTTCTATGCAGATTTGAAACTCAAAATAATTTCTTTACTCGATCAAATCTAATTTTATACTAAGACAAGGCTATCTGTTTTATACCAGTCCAAAGACCAACAAATACTATAGTGAATATTTTAAATATATTTTCTTCTTCTTTAAATATATAATTCTTCTGTGCGTGCGATGTCACTAAACTCCTTCTAAACGGCTTAACCGATTCACGTGCGGTTTTCAGAGAAATGTAGATCTTTGCGCTGCCCTTGTTCGAAGATCTTAAAATCTTCAATCCAATGTGTAAAAAGAAAGTTAGGAGCATAAATGTTTTATTCATCGATCTACCAGAGTTGCATTTGAGGAGAATGCATATACAAAAAAAAGAAGAATGTGGTTTTTATGTGTGTCAAAAAAGTTTGTTTTTAAATGTTTACAAACCACGTTCGTTTTTGGTGTATCTCAATCAGATTCTTTTCTTAAATTCCTTATAATTTCTACCCATGTATTTCTTTCGACTGGATTTTTGGTAATGCCAAAATAATAATTTTTAAAATCGTACTCCTACATAAGTGCACCCTTGTTGGCAAGAAGAGCGGAGTTTGACGTGTGCAAAAAAAAAAATTTTTTTAAATGTTTCTTTTATGTTTTGGAATTCGACCATAAACAAGTGCTTAGGTACCTACTTATTAATGAAAAGTATTTTTCCAAGGTAAAAGCAGGCGAGCCAACGTTCGCGCAGGACAACGTCTGCGTCTGTCGGGACCGCTAGTTCCCTATAAATTAATACGACATGTCTATTTTTAGGAAACGATCTTTGGATTATAATTAAATGGGCTTAGCGTCACAAATCGAAGGGTGATCTTCCTGCGCCAGGACCCGAGAAAAAACGTTAAAATTCATATTTTTATATAAAAATTAAGCATTAAGGAAAAGGTAGAAAGTTTATTGTACTTTTAAAAAAACGATAAATAGAATTTATTGAAAAAACGTAAAAATCATTATTAAACTCTTACTTTCTTGAATTGTTATCATCGTTTAGATGTACATAGTTCGTACTCACAAGATAGACAATCTCATAACGTATTGTTTCAGTGAAAGGTGTACTAACATATTCAAAATATTAAGAGTGAATTTTACAAGATATTAAGTATTACAATTTCGTATCACAGTCTTACCTAATTGGCGCTGTCGCCTTTGAAGGGTTTTGCACTCCTGTCGGGTTATTTGGGGTTATTGGCTCGTGGGGCGTATTACAGCGGAGACAGGAAGTCTAACTAACCCCCCTAGCCTCGCTTCGGCTCAGAACATCCCCTAACACACCGCAGACAGTTTTCAGTCTTGAAACACCACCGACAACTTGTAACCGACGCCGTCCAGAAATTCAGCGTTCCTGAAAAAAAAAATATTCTGTTTTTTTATATTTCAAAATCTACCCCCCCTAATAGTGAAGTGAACTTTTGAAATGCAGATTTTGAATGGGCTTGTGGTCGCGAGGTAGTGATGCGAACGCACATCTCAGATAATTAATTTCAAGTAACAAACACAACGCGAATGTTTGTTATTTGAATCATACCTGGATATATTTTTGGGCTACGTTTTGACCACAAAACTCTTTTTTTTTCAGCTTTAAATTACATTAACATATTACAACAGAGATGAAGAACATTTAAGATAAAAAAGTCTAGACATCTACAGGGCTTATAACCTGTCATTGGCTGGTTTAAGTGGCCACTTTACACACTGTGTAACATTCACCATTCTGCCCATATTTGAGCATCTATATTCCTTCAACTCGTTCATTTATTAATGTTTGCAAAGTTAAAAAGCGAAAACCTTTATTTATGCGGGTGAGATTCATATAATTGAATTATTTCGCCTACATACTAGGCAACGCCTGAAAATTTTATTAGTTTGAGTTTCAGCTCTTTAACTTCACAAACATCAACATATAAAAGAATTGAAGGAACAAAGATGCTCAAATATGGGCAGAATGGTGAATGATACATAGTGTGTAAAGTGGCCTTTTAAACCAGCCTATGACATGTCATAAGCCCTGTAGATGTCTAGACTTCTATATTACCTTACTCATTGTTGTAATATGTTTATATTAACAGCTCCCCAGGGAGTTAAAACTAATCCTTGTCTACAAAAATTTGGACAAACTCAATATATAGTTATAATTACACTGGGCTCTACATTTTCGGTCATCGTCGTAATCATAAAACTCCGAAGCTCTTTTTCAATGTTATACATATGAAATATGTTTTATTGCATTAAAAATAATAGTTCATGAGCAAATTGAACCCTGGACCTCAAGCATAATAGGCGAACGCGCCAACCACTACACAACAAGGCGGGCTAATCTCCACTTGTTTCAGGATTTTTCCTCAAGAGCAGCTCCGTCACTTCAAACACTCGTCCAGGGTGCAGGCTCTATTTCACACACAAAACTTTATTGTCTTGAAAAATACAGTTTTGTTTTTAATATTTATGCTTGATTTTCATTGCGATTTTTCAAATGTATTTTTTTAATCTGATAAATATAGATCTAGGTCGTTAATAAATAAATATTCTACTACGACATTTTAAGCTAGCACGATTTTTCATTATCTGGTGAAGCAGCCCCTCCCTATCCAATTAAGCCAATAATCCGTCGCTAAGTACAGGCCGACTGCTTTAATTTGCATTAGTTAACCTGTGATGAGACGCGGCGCTCAGATGACAACCCCTGGTGGGTCCAGCAGGCCCAATTTGTGTCCGGATTCGTCGCTTATTGCCATGCAAATGGCCGGGTGTCGCCAAGCGACGCTTCATTAAAAAAAGCGTAATAAATATTAATGTGTAATTGTTTTTTCGGTTCCTACACAGTAATGTTATAAATAAAAAAGGGATGTAAAAACCTTTGAGGGTGCATAGATTGTAAGCACAGGAGGTTTCCTATTTTTGGTGTGGTATTTTGTTTAGTTTCTTTTAATTTGTATTTTTCGCCTTGTACGTAGGTATTATTTATATTAAAATAATTTAAAGCATTAACTTTGAGGTCAAACATTTTACTAAATGATATTAAATTATTGCTACAATAAAGATAAAAATAGTTTATTAAATAATTCAGGTGTTTACCAATTAAAATGCAATTCTTGTCCTTCAGTTTACGTTGGAAGAACATCAAGAAATTTTGATATTCGTGTTAAAGAACATATGAGGTGTCTCCACGATTATAATTTCTCTGAATTCGCAAATCACTTAATCAATTTAAATCTTGACTTAAATAAAAATACAGGAGTTAAAATCTTACATACAAATAATGAAGGGTTAAAAGTAAATAATATGGAAATATTTCACATTAGGAAAGCTGATAAAAAATAATGTTCCTTTGATCAAAAATTAAACAAACTTCCGATATAGTCCTTTATACGATGTTCCACTGTAATGGTCACCCTATTAAACCTATTAAGCTTACCCCCTCCCTCCGTCCCCTCTACTTTTTTCATTTATTTCTCAAACAACATAATATTTTAATTTAATCAGTGCATGTTTGTCCTAATCAGTGCATGTGCCTATTAAAATGCAAGTCGTGTTCATTTTATATTTTTGTGCAGCAACTATGGTGAAGGTGTATAGTGGGTTTTGCATGTTGGTTTGTATGCTGATTTCATTGGTGTCCTGACAAAGAGACGGGTACGTCTCGAAACCGGTAGACATAGAAAAATCAGTAAGTGGTCATATACAAATATTATTTATAGTTCAAAAATGTGTCTGTTTATAAAACAAACAAACATAAAATAAACACATATTAATGTTTGTATACATATGTTGCGCATGGTGTAATGGTCAGCGCATTTGCTTTTTAGCATGCAAGAGGTCTCGGGTTCGATTTCCGGCATAGTTTACATGAAATATTTTTTAAAAAGGTATTTCTACACTAGAATATTTCATAGTCTCTTATAATCTCTCTCATAACTCTCTTATAACTCTCTAATAACTCTCTCATAACTCTCATATTTCATAATCGCTTAAATTCTTTGGATTTGTTAATAGAGCTACATCCAATTTTGAAAATATATTGACTCTAAAAACACTTTACTGCTCATTGGTTCGTCCCATTCTTGAATACGCCTCCGTAACATGATCTCCTTTATATGTTTCACATATAAATCGCATCGAATCAGTTGAGAATAAATTTATAAGAAAAATTGCATACCAACTAGGAATCACAAGAGATGACTATAATTATACCGACATGGAACTTTTCCTGAAAATATCCAGTCTCTCACAAAGTTGATTTAATGCAGATTTAATTTGCACGTTTAAAATACTCAATAGTGTATTTCATGTCCCGACTATTCTTCAACAAATATCTCTTAATGTTCCTTCACGTAGACTCAGAAATAATAAAATTCGGTTACTCAGTCATCATATGACTAATTATGGTTTCCATGAGCCTCTACCCAGAATGATTAGATTTGTAAATGAAATTCAAGATTTTTATTATTTTTCTTGTAAATTGAGTTTTTTTTTAAATAAACTGAAAAAAATATTCCCAAAAAGTTGACTGTATATTTGTAGAATTAACCTGGATTCCATAATGCCTGTCTAATGTGTTAACTTGTCTTTGCTTTTCTTCGTTGTTTTTATTCTATTACTCGTATTTGTTACTGTATTATTATTGTTTATCGTTATATGATTTGTTTTAATTGAACATTGTCCGTTAATTTGTTAAATAAATAAATAGTCCCTAGAACTGGTACCTGAAGCGTAAGACTGATCACGTTACCTTCGTGTATCCAAAATGATCAAGATACGCTGCGATTGGTGTACCAACGGCGGCCTCCGTGGTGTAGTGGTCAAGACGTTTGACTCACGAACGGAAGGTTCCGTGTTCGATTCCCGGTGAGAACACAAAAAATAAAATGTGATTTTTCTCAAGCCTGGTTGTTCTGTAATGTAATTCACCACGTTATTGGGCCTCCTGGCCTGTTGTGGTGCAAAAAAAAAACAATTTCTGATTGTCTATCAACGCAGTGCACTATGCACCATTAGGTGCTGAAAAGGAATGATGATGATGATATTTTCATTTTTTATTTATAAAGGAAAAACAACACGACAACACAACAAGTTGTTATGTAAAAATACAAAATATAAAAAAATGGTACACACATCCAGTTAAAGTTTTTCACAAATATAATGAGAGAACATGTTACACAGTAAAGAAAAAAATAATATATTATATAAGACATGATAATAAAAAGAGCTCGTAAAAAAGGTTAAGGGATGAGGAAATAGAGTGGAGGAGTGGAGGAGAGGGATTTTCATAATATTGTTGACCAATTCAAAATTTTGATATCATAATAAAATAAACATATTTAAAGGAACATAAACTTATTACACACTGACTAATGTTTCCTTTTAGTGTTTCAAAAAGTTTTTTTTTGAAGTAACAAAATTTTGTATTAAAAAATGTCTGAATGGGGACAAAGTAAATTAAATTTGGAGCAGCTACAATAGATAAACGAGTTTTGATTATAATTTTATGGGCAACGAATGATAAAAAAAATGAACTTGTCGTGTTGACTTTACGGGGCTGAAATACGCTCCAAGAGATATGGACTATCGATAAAATTGTTTAAAATTTTGAAGAGGAAAGACAGATCAGAAATGCTTCTACGTTTAGTAAGGGAAGTTAAACTATGAAAGGAAGAAAAGTCTTCATACGAGTCAAAATATATAAGAGATTTACGATCCAGAAGTTTAAGGAATCTATTATGTATTCTATTTAGTTGTGATATATAAATTGTATATCGAGGATTCCAAACAACAGATACAAACTCAAGATGGCTGCGAACGTATGCATTATATAAGATTTTGAGGGATGCGGTTGTTTTGAATCGTTAAGTGTATATGTTTACACACAAATCTAGTGACAATTAGTTTTACAAGACGATCTCTGTGGTATTTTAAACGATATAAAATATTATTTTATATCGTTTAAAATAAAATAAAATAAATTTATCAAATAGACTGTGTAATTTATAATCTTATTTCGCAAAGTATAAGTACTTAAAAAATATTTTTATGGTCTCAATTCAATTTATAACATCCTTTTATGAACAAATAAAACACTAACTTGATCATTAAGAAACGTAAGGGATTATTTTGTGTTAATTAAGTTAATTAAAATTTTCATTAATATTAAATAAATCAATCCTAATTCCCGGAGACAAAAGTTTCCTAATAAAATTTACATCAAATTACGCGAACTCATAAATATTAACCACTTTGAGTATTAAATCATTAAATTATTATTTTGGGCCGCTCCTCGTTCGGAGCATGGGTCACGGGCGCCCTTAAATACTGTACAGTTCTCTGTAGGCTGTTAACTCCTGTGCATTGTGACAAATTAGACGTAACAGAAATATATCGCAACTTACGTCATCAAAACAATTCTTCCTTTCGCATTCCAAAATAACTGTCACTCAGCACATGTAATTATGCGACAATCAAACGACACACATAACCCCAACAATATGATCACGAGATCCTCAACACAAAGACAACTCAAACAAATACAAACTTACACCACTTTCGGTAAAATGAACTTTGAGTACAGTGCAATTAAAGTCCATAGCGGTTAAATTATTTGGAGCTCTAATATTTCTTGGATGTATGTATATTGTAGTCAAAATTCAATTTAATGTTCGTCTTTATTTTATTATTTTTTATCTTAAATACCGTCTTTACCTTTTCTGTGTAAATACATTCATATAAGTTAAGCATTTTTGTTATTTTACATAAATCTGTAGCTCTAGTATATTTATTAAAAGTAAAATATAAAATAAAAAAAGTAAAATGCAAAATATAAAAATAAAAAAATATTATTGATTAAAATAAAATAATCCATTGTAAGACGTCACTCCCCATTATATACACAAGAATTGTTTATTTCTTTTACGTAATGGGAAACTTTAATGTAAATATGTGTATTTGATTAATGTTTAAAAATATATATATAGTTGTAATACTGTATTTTAATTTGTTATTAATAATAATAAACAAAATGATAATAAAAAAATGTTTATTTTTTTATTCAAAGAAAACCACAGCCATTGTAACAAAAAAAATACTGTATTGTTGTACAGTTGGGGTGGATCCTTTTTATGTCACCTGCCCATCACAGTCTCGGTATACCGACCTTTCTTCTGCCTCCTGGGTTCCCATTTAAGATTCTCTTTTTACCCATGATGATGGCATTCTCTACGCGTGTCCGGCCCACTCAGCCTGTTTAGTCTGATGTGTACTGAGAGTTTGCGAGTTTTGTAGGTGTTGTACAGCTGGTATTTGTATCTAGTTCTCCAGGTCTTCCCATCATTCACAAAACCCAGGGTTTTAAAAAACAATATCTTCTCAAAGATGTCTAGCATCTCAGATCTTGCTGTTAGTGTCCACGCCTCGCACTTATATGGGTGATTTTTCTATATCTATGGACACTTTTAAACTTGAGCACAGGTAACAGAGAGATGAACGATTTGTTACCTAATGTTATTCTTCTTTACGAATTATATCAACCTATGACATTTTAAGCATTCTTCATCAAAAATATTTTTTTTAAAAGATCCTGAATGTTTGAATGAATTTACTCTTGTACCTTTTTTATTCATTTTTTTTATTTCAATAATATAATTATACATTTTTACATTTTTTTTAAATTTCTAATGATTCTTTTTTTAAATTTTTTTTATTTAAATAATATAATTATACATTTTTTGCAATTTTTAAAAATTTCAATCGTTAAATTTTTACTAAAACTAAAATCCCACCAAGCCACTTTCTGTAGCTTGTTATTGGAGATTATAATTATACTAACTTATATAATATTATCTACATTTATAAAAACGATGAATAACAGATATAAATATTAACAGCCGGAAAGATCAGAATATACATGTAGATACAAATAATAATATTTGTATTTTTTTTTAATACAAGAAAATATATGAGAAATTAAAATATTTACACATAAGCTACTATTCATATATATACTTTTGATCGAGTAGCCACTCCTTTATTTTGCTCTTGTTACATTGTGAGTTAAATTGAATTTTTTCGGCAATAAATTAAAAATGCTAGGTACTAAATATTTGAGAGTTCTATTACCATACTTATTACATACTTTTGGTACTACCAAACCATGTAATTTTGAATGTATTACTATTAAATTGTTATCAAATGATGCAAAGCCATAGTAATCCTCGAAAAAGCAGAGTTTTGATTGTTTTGTACGGGAGAACATTATCATTTCTTTGTTCGTAAATATCTGCTGGTACAATTCTCTTAACTATAGAGTACTGTAGACCCTGGATCATTTTAATATTAGTTTTAGTCGAATGTCCCCACGACATTATACAATATCTTATTATTGATTCTACTAAAGAAAAATAAATCATTTTCAGAGTGATTTTAGGCAATTCAATTCATTTATTAAAATATTACATATACATTACAAACATTTATTTAATACGTACATATTATAAAAAAAAAAAAAATACATGAAAGAGATTCATGTCAAAGTAGTAGGAGAATCCTGCTCCGGAAAATCCCTTCGGATACATGGAACAGATCAATATCCAGAGCGATGTTGTTCAGCATAGCAGTAGCTCTTCCAACAGGCATAACCATCGGTAGGTTGGTCCTGTATATCGGAATATGAAACAATCTATGCTGACGCTGTCTTAGGTAATTATCAGGAACATACAAACCAATGCTCATCATAATCTCAAGATTATCGACAATACCGCGCAACAATCGATAAAAATGTGTAGTCAAATACACATTCCTTCTAGTCTCTAAACTGTTGTAGCCAAGCATACCCTGTAGAAATTCGGTCGGATACAGCCAAGGATAATACCCATACTCTCTCGTGTAGAGGTATCTCAGAAACTCCTTTTGGAGTTTCTCTATCATAAGAGAGTACTTCAGTTCATGTGGCCACCAAATCGTCGAGCCGCTCTCGAGTCTACTTCGCACCAAGGAGTTGTAAAGAGTTCTCAGTACGCGGGTATTTTCAAAAACCCTGGCAGTACGCAGAACGAATCCCAACATCTTTAATGCATCACCACTCATTGTCTCTATGTGTTCATGAAATGGTCATTTTCTCTAATTAGCTTTTTCATGAAAATGTGAACGCCGTTCATCTTCAGTAATTGGCAGCTCATGTTTGTCTCGTGTTGCACTTAAACAAGTGTTTACTTAACTCAATTAAGTTCACCCTGAGTTGAGTTTTGCGAGTGTGCAGTGTGCGGGAGAGGGGGAAACTCATCAGACAGCCTTGATTAATTTATAGCGGAGCCTTATTTACCCATCCACTGAGTGCTGAATGCAGATACAACCCTGTGGAATCAAAACGATGCGAAATGATGCTATTATGCAATGTTATCAACGAGGCATTATAAACATAGTTACTGCGAGGATTTAAACCAAATTGCATTCTCATCAGAACATCTATCGGTAAATTATTTATTTTTTTAACTTTTTGTACATAATGTTATTTGTACGTTGGCGGGCTTATTGCCAAATGGCAATTTCTTCCAACCAACCAATAAAAGAATGGTTTTATTTTTATAATGAGGAATTCCAGCCCAACCCGGAATTAAATTTTAAAAATGTTTTAGTGTACACGTGAATTTTTAAAAATTTTAGAGTAGGATGAAATACCTCAAAAACGCACGCAAAAATAAATAAAAAATGTTAAAAATAGTATTCATTTTAAAATCGTAAATAATGACGTCACTCCTTATATCTACGTGTAGTATTTCCGGTTTCCGCTTTAAAGCCTTCGCACCTTGTAAGGAACGTTTTGACCATAGAAAAAAAAGAGTACAGATATCCGGCAAATAACACTTTGTTGACATTTCAACCAGAGATTATGTCAACTTTCTAGGTTTTCCTAAATCGAAACGTTCGTAAAAACAACCATAACATAGAAATGAGCAAATTACGATCAACTAAATGAAGTAATCAAAGCAATATTCCATAGATTCTTGTCAGTTTTGTTATTGGCTGGAGAAATACAACTTACCGCGGTCAGTGAAAGTAAGAACTCCAACCGTTTCATGACGTCACTACTGAAAAGTGACACACTGATTACAGTCATTTGGCGCGGTATTTGATAAACGTAACTTTAAAAAATCATATCTTTGTAAATAACGCACAATAAAAATATTTTTTTTTGCTTAGTTAAATAGTACACTAATAGAAAATAAATAAATCAGTGGAATTCCTCATTCAAGTTACAGAACATATTCAATAGAAAATAAAGATTAAAAAGCTAAAGATATACAAAAATATAAATAAACGTATTTGTTTATAAATTACCCTAAATCAAAACTATTACTCATTGGGAAAAAGGAAAAAAAAAGAGGAAAGAGGAAAGGAGGAGAGATTAAGGAAGAGAAAGGAGATGGAGATGTTGAAAGGAGGTATTCTATATATGGAGCAAAAAAAATAATCAACTGATCGTCATTTTGCTTATTTTGCCTCTTTGACGAACATTTATTTAAAATTAGCACTTCACAGTGGAGTCTTGGTGCCGTCCCTGCTGTATAGGAGCGAAGAATGGACTTGGAAAAACGGGGATGGCGGTAGGCTGAATGCTGTCGAAATGCGATCTCTCAGGCGAATCTGTGATCAAACTGATAAGATAAATGCACAAATGTCGAGATCCGTGCATTATGTAAAGCTGAGATAAGCAATATTGGCAAAATCAAAAAAGGAGCTCTGCGTTCGTTTGGACATGTAGACCGAATGGACTGCGAAAGAGTGGCTAAAAAGATTTACGATGCAAACGTTGATGGATACAGAAATGGAGGAAGACCGAGAAAGACATGGCATGACCAAATCCAGCAAATATATTTTTTTAAATAAAGAAAATATTTGCGTTCTTATGATTAACACAAATATTTAATTTTAAGGGACATTTTCAACGAGTTGCAAATATCTCTCTATTTGAAAATGGAATCAAGTTGAGGTAGAGTGGGATTTGAACCACGGATCTTTGAACCATGACTCCGAGACACTACCACGCAACCACAACCCCATTCGAGACTTGAAGATGGACATGTCAAAAGTCGGAATACTCAGCGCGCGTGCATGAGAAGATGTAAAGACAGAGTGATATGGCGTTCTATCCTCTGTGCTTACCCTTGCGGGGAAACGGCGTGATGGTTTGTTGTTGTTGCTGAACTAATTATCATCACTTTGACCGTGAAATACTTCAGTGTAAAACCACCATTAAAAAAAATCAATCAAGAAAGAGATATAATGATGATGAAAATATGATCGATATACGCTGTTTTTGGTGTGGCAATGTAATTTTTATTTTTTTATTTCAAATTTTATTTACAAAACCCTACGGATAACATACATTTAACAAAATATTTTCTCTCTTTTAAATTCATATTCTACTGTTACTGATAATATTTTTAACATATTTTGTAAAGGTTGTCTGAGTCTTTTGTATAGTTTTATCTGGTAGTTTATTGTATAATTTCAGTCCCTGGTTCATTAGTCTCGACTGTTCTTGTCTCGTTTTACAAAGTTGTATATGATATTGTTCTGATATTCTCGTATTGTGTCCATGTTTACTACAATTTTTTTCAAGTTTTAGTTCTTCGTCTACAATTGCATCAGTAGCTAATTTATGAATAAATTTTAAGGATTCTACTTGAACGAGTTCAGTTACATTTAGTTGTTTAGTTTGTTTATGTAATGAATTTATATTATTTCTTGTTATATAATGTTTTTCTTTTAGACAGTTGTACAAATAAAATTTAAACACCTAGTTTTGCCTTAACTTATAAACAATATATATACAAAAATAATTTAAAATACAAAACATTGTTACAAAATCTACTTATATGGATGTTCGTTTTTAACATAAATCAAACATGTAGTGCCCTATGCACCATCGGGTATGAATAGCGGTATGATGAGGATGATACCTTACAAAAAAACACACCAGTTTGACATAAACTACTTGACTAAAATTGAGACCTTAAAAATTGTGCACAAAATAACACTGGGAAACATACAAGACGACGACATAATATTAGTCAAAAATGCTGACATACACAAATATAACACCATACAACAACACTATCATATTGAAAAAGCAAAGACAAACACAGGACAGTCAAAAATACTACATAATGGACTTAAACACTACAACGAACTACCTTACTACTTGAAAACTTTTACTGGAGACAAATTAAAAATCAATCTGAAAAAGCACATGATGACTGAACTAACTAGACTAGACGAGACATAAAATGACTAGACAATATTAAATTTCTAATTTAAAATTGTAAATACAAAAAAAAAAAATAAGTGTTTAAATAATTAACAAATACAAAAGAGCTAATGGTCAAAACGTAAAACTACTCATTTATGAGTAGTTTAGTCGCCTTCAGTTTGATGCGCGTATGCGGTTTTTAGATTATTCTTAATTCTATGACTTGAACATTACCTAACATTAACAGAACCTTACGACCCAAAATTACACTGGAGACAAATTTAAAATCATCCTGAAGAAGCGCATTGTGACTACACTAACCAGACGGGACATAATATGACTAAACCTTGTAATATTTATGAATTATGGCGTCCATCTTTATCATGTTGGTAACCTGTAACCTTTATAATAGCTAGTTTAGTAGTAGGGTCACATAAATAAATCGAGTAGGCATTCTGCGTCTCATTTTTCAGTCCAGACATTCCTTTGGACAAGGGATTTCCTTCTTTAAGGATAATTTGAGCACGCCCCGAGTAACCCATTTTCCTTTGAAACTCGAGTCAAGGGGCTTATTTGTTGTTTTATTTACGAGTCGTGCCTTTGATACGAGGAAAAAGCAGAAAATTCTCCACTTTTTACGTAGCTTAATGCGTAATTCACGCGACAAACTGCTCGACTCTAGTTTATTTCCAACAAAATGGCGACCTCGGTTATGTTAAAGCTAAAACGCCCGGCTTAAGCGCGGAGGTTCCGCGTTCGATGCTTGCTGAAGTTTTACGTGTAAAATACAATATGATCAGAACCCGGGATAAACTCCTTGGATTTATTAACAGAAGCACAACTGACTTCTAAAATATCAATAACCTTAAAACTCTCTTCTGTTCTTCTCTAGTTCGCCCGCACCTAGAGTACTCCTCTGTTATCTGGTCTTTATATTATGATTTTCACATCAAGAATATTGAATCAGTTCAACATCGATTTTTGAGAAAGATAGGCTGGAGGTTGGGCCTATCCAGAGACCTATATACGTATTATGAGTTAGAAACTACCTTGAATAATCTTCTCTTAAAGACCGTCAAAATAAATCCGATCATATAGTCCTATTCAAAATTCTCAACTCACTCTTTGATGCGCCTGAACTACTGAGCTCAATAAAATTAAATATCCCAACTAGAAACCTCAGACAAAACTTACTCTTTCATACCGATAACTATATAACTTACTATGGTTTGTTACCTTCTATGCCCAGAATTCTTAGGTCTGCCAACAGACATACCAGTCTTGATTTCTTTGATAACAAGTTGTCTTCTTTCAAACGATCACCGAATCGAATTCAATTATAAACACCTCTCTCCCGCTTCCATTCCCACCAAGTCTAAGATATACGATTGCGTCTTTCTACTTTCCTTAACAATAATTGTATATAAATAAATATGTCCTTAAAAATGCCCATTTGATGTAAATATAAATAAATTAAATGAAATAAAATAAAATAAACATTTTCAACTCGATGGCTGTTCTATAGCTAATATTTCGGCCACCTCTCAAGGCGAGATAAAGATGATAAATAACGATATTAATACCATGCAATGATCACTGCGTTTGTGGCAGCTATGAAAAATGTGGGTGCCGGAATAAGTTGAGGTTTGCAGTCTCAAAAATACGGCATGATAGTCACGATCCTCAGTCATGAAGGACCGGCTAGAAAGAATATTAAATCTACACTAGATTTCCTTTCTTTTTTTAAAATAATTTTAGCTCAGAGTTATCAGTAGCTTTCAAATCTTAAACACTCGTACAGGATTCTGGTTCTATTTCACAGGCAGTTCTGTCTTCTTCATCGCCCGGACACACGGAGTAAATAAATAAACAAAATGAATTCGCATTTGAAGAAACAAATTTCTGGTTATTTACTATAATAAAACAAATATAAATTTCGTATTTGAAGCACTAACTTTGTGGTTATTCATTATAATAAATTAAATAAAACAAATTTGTTTTTAACCACTATTTTTTTCCACCGACGGGTTTCAAAGCAAACAAGCTTTTTCGTCAAGATTTACGTAACTAATGAATTATTTTCTATTTTATTTTTATCATGTCAACTTAATACTACACGTGGTTTATATTTCTTCAATATTTCGTCAATATTTCTTTTATTCCTCTCCTATCTTGCTTCGAAAATATTGTTATCAAATTACCACCGCTGCAAGGAAAAAAAGACTTGATTAATTGGTTCCACGTGTAGTATTTAGTTGACATGATAAAAATAAAATAGGAAATAATTCATAGTTACGTAAACCTTGACGAAGAAGCTTTGAAACCGGTCGGTGGAATTTTTTTATTTTTTTTAAAATTAGTGGTTAAAAACAAAGTTGTTTTATTTATTTTATTTTAAATATAAAACAATTTTGTTTTTAGAAACTAATTTATTGTTTCTACCTATCTTTCTTCTATCGATTTCAAAGCTACACTAGCTTCTTTCTCTTCTTCTCTGGTCTTAATCCTGGGATTGGCTGGCAGCAATTACTTTCATTCTTCTCCTCCGTTCCTCCCTGTCTTGTGCGGCTCTTTTAAAGTCAACATATTTTTATCAAGGTATAATTAACTAGTAAATTCTCTCCTATTTTATTTTTACAGTGATTACTAAATATTACATCGAAAATAATAAGCACAAGACTCGCTTTACTTATAATGATTGTTTAGTGATCCTTAAATTAGTAATAAATATGGCAGTAGAACATTGAATTATATTGTACCTTTTATTATTATTTAATTTCTACTGACCTTAAATTAAATAATATATGTAAAAAGATAAAAAACAGAAATTGGTTTCTTAATCAATAGTTTTAATATTAATGTTCTATAAAAAACGTGTTCAAATTTGATTTATATGTGTATTATTTTTTTCATGATATTCAAGAGGTATATTATTATACTCTACTGAATAGTATATATTTGTTATTTCATGTAAAACATATAATCAAATGGATTAAACAGATTTAACCTGAAGGAATAAATAAATAAAATAATTTAAGTTACTTACAATTTTTGATTTATTACACACGAAAATATAGAGATTAAAAAAATAATACTTGATTGTGAATTTGAATACTGGTAAAGACAGCGAAGGGAGAGTGACGTGTTACGCGCCCTTATATAGATCCATTGGGCACTGCGGCCATAGACAACACATCCTCGTCTCTGGCTCTTTTTTTTTTTTAGATTAAGCGGATACAGTCTTACTGCTGCGCCTTTTTTTTTACTGTAATTGTTTATGTAAAGATATTTATTTTTAAGTCGGAATAATATTTATGTAGCTAAACCTCACCAACAAGACAGAAAAAGTGGCTCGGAGAGGTTTTTTTTATTTATTAGGTGTACTTCTTTTTAAATTATCTTAATTGTTATTCATGTGTACTTCTATAATTAATAAATAAAAATAATAATCATTTACATATGAGCTAATAAGTCAAGTCTATGCATAGCACTCATTAATTAATTACACCTTGATAATTAAGCTTGTGTAGCTTTGAAACCGGTCTGTGAAGAGTTGAAATAAGTGATTAAAAACCAAGCTGTTTTATATATACATATATATATATTTATATTTGATTTCTCAGAAAGTATGTTGAATAGCTTGCACCCTCTTACCGCTTCACATTTATTTATGTTGGTCCGTTACCAAGTTAGGAATATTAGCTTATTTTTTCATCACAATCGGTACGTTTTTATTGTGACAGGGGTGTCACTCGGGGGGAGGTTATAGCGAAGGGAGAGATCTCCCCTAGGTTAGTAGCTTATTTAGTTTTTTTCTCTAATGTCCCCAAAACGGTGTATTTGCATACAATCGTAATATGGAATTTCTATACTCCATTCACCGCGAAGTTGGATTATCACGATAATTATTATATTTCTTTGTTTCTGCATATGTTTCAAATTTATCATCTTCCTCTACTTTTGATGATTTGTAAAAAAAATGTTTCAAACTGATCTTAAATTATTACAGTTCATATTTACGCATTTTAACTTAAATACACACACAAATTCATACGTAATTCAACATATGACCATTATTGATAATATGTGTTTTGTAGAGCATTTACGGTTTCTTACACATTTTTAATAAATATCTTTTATTTTTCAAATTATCACTGCTGTGCAGTCGAAATTATTAAATTAAATTATTCAAATATGGGCAGAATAGTGAATGTTACAGAGTGTGTAAAGTGGCCATTTAAACCAGCCATTGACAGATCATAAGCCCTGTAGATGCCTAGACTTCTATATTACCTTCTCTTAAATGTTTTTCATCTCTGTTGTAATATGTTAATACTTAAAATATATTTCAATAACAACAAGCTAAAGCTATTTTCTCGCTATTTTAATTGAACGTTTGTCGTGAATCAACTAGAACATAATCATATGATTTACTTCAATCCTATTTATTTTTATTGCTAATGTACCACGGCAGGGTATTTGCATCGGTACATATAAAGTAGTTTAAAGACTGTTATGTTTACGGGAAGCCGTGAGCAGCGACTGGCATACTGCACACGAATACAACCCTCTCGTCCCCATTACGGCCGGTCTATTACAGCAGAATTAATGGGAGAAGTGCCACGCTGCTGTATTTTGTAAACTTGTGTTCGACTCACCCTCGATTGCGTGCTAAGGGTGCATTAGATATGCTACTTCAGTGTGTTTTGTCATTTTCCCATGCACGGGGCCAAGAATCGAAAACATACGTTTTTTTTCATGACGCGTCAACAAAAAAACACGCTTTTAATCGTTCTCATGTAACAAAAAAAAACGCTGTTTACAAGGCTTAAGGCCTGTCATTAAATAGTTTGAAGGGCCGCTTTGCAAACTGTGTAAATTTCACAATTTTTCCAATGTTTAAACGTGCATTTCTTAAAATGTTTCGTTCGTTGTTTTTTTTATATTTATTTAACTTCTTCTGCATATCACATATTTTATATTGTCGGTCTTATTGCCAAATTGCCATTTCTTCAACCAACCAATAATAACCAAACAAATTAGATTTAAAAAAAAACACGTGCATACTTGTTTATTTATTATATATTCGGCCTAAGCCAATTACAACAGTTACATGTCAAAACATATATGCAAGGAACTGAACAAAAATAACATTAAACTTTGTAGCAAAGACAAAAAAGGGCAATAAAATAATGGTTTACAGTATAAACACGATAAACATATAAAACTTCAAACGAAACCATACTAATCCATCTTCATCCCACACTGTTTTATTTATTTAACACTTTATATACATATGCAATATATAAACATATAAGGGCGGTCATATTGGCTTAAGGCAATTTCTTCTTATCTACCCAAACCTCAGATTGAGAAAATGTAAGTATATAGACATATTGAATCTTATGATTTTATACAAAATTAAAAAAAAGATTAACTTAAAAAAATATATACATATAAAAAATTAAAACTACACAATGAAGAGATGAGAGGAGATGGGAAGGATAGAAAAAGGATAAAGGAACAACTAAAATATTTTAATAGTGACATTGCAATCTTGTCTTCAATGTAAATAAAGAAGGGGCGTCTCTGACATCAGTGGGTAGATTATTCCACAATCGAGCAGCTACTACTGTGAAAGAGGAGGCAAGAAAATTAGAGCGACGAAAGGGTATTAAAGGGTTCTCTCGTTACTAAAACGAAGAGATATTACGTGTTGTGATAGATGTTGGAAGAGCTCTCTCAGATAAACAGGCGAAGTGGGATAATTTAAAATATTGTGAAGAAGTGATATAATGTGAATGTTTCTTCTATACCTGATACTGAGCCAGGATATTTGCGTGTGATATTCGGTTATGTCGTCGAGTTTGCGAAAATCAAAGATATAACATATATAAAGTTTTAGTGGCGAAGAGATCTACGAAAATCCGGAAGATCTGTCACAAAAGTTCCAAGTTGTGTGACAAATTGACTAATATACCCGCTCTGGAAATTGGGGCATAAAAACCCACGTACGGTCTTTAAAACGGTTTCAGATTATACAAACTTAGTATCAATTTAAAGCCATAAAAAAAATCAAATTATCTGTTAATATAAATAGTCCTATCGATGTTCCAGCTCGGTATGATTTTCATTTTCTTTTTCGCTTGGTTTTCTCAATCACAAAAAAAAAATTACACATTCGTGTTGACGGATGAGTTTTAATTTACGGATTCATAACAAAACTGGAATCGTAAAGCAAAATTATTCAAAGCAATTTCGCACCCCGGTGCAATGGGGAGAAAAACTCTCGGGGGGAGGAGGAGAAAATTACAACTGCATTTTCGTGATTAAATTTGCATCCACTCTTGCAGTAGACATTACGATATTAAAGGGTGTTGACACGGGATTACGGGGCGGTTGCAAAAGCAGGTAGAACGAGGGTGGAAGATGAATATTCTTCCAACTTCCGTTAATAAAATTGGCGCCTTAAACGGTTTCAAAGCCATTTCGTTGAACACAAATGCATCCATCCCCTTACTAAATGGGTGGGTGTCATAACTTTATTAAAAGAATCTTTGTTCCGTGCGAAATAGCTTTGTCAATAGAATTGGTTTACTTTGATCTGAACCATGTTTATCAAGAAATAGATTTTAAACCAAATTTAATAAGGATTTTTTTTTAATTCGACGTTCTTTAAGAGAACCACATTTTTCGATTTATTCATTTTTGTGATAATGTATGACTGTATAGTCCAGTATTCACCAGTATGAAGATTTTGAATGGAATTCCATCTATCCTATAGTCCAGTATTTACCAGTCTGAAGATTTTAAATGGAATTCTATCTATCCTTACCTCTGTTTTGTATAAATACATTGAATTTCTTAATACAGATACTAGTCTCGAAGATGTCGCGAAAGCGATGAAACCAGTCACTGGATATTCCAAATTTGTGGATCAAAGTATCGCTCGTCTTTTATTTCTATAATAAATATTTTTATTTTATTTTATTTTATTTGGGAAACCAACAATTATACATACATATTTATAGTAAACAAACAGATATAGTGTATAAACTCAGAACAAATAACAGATTTCCACAAAGTGTACAAAGTTAGTAAAGAAAATATATTACATATGAAATAAATACATATAAGTTTATACTTATTAAAATTTTCATGTTCTCGTAAATATTTTTCATTAAAAAAGATTAAAAAAAAATAATTTAAGGACAGTAAGTTATTGTAAATTGGGCGGGATTAGGACAAGGATGTTTGAAGAGAGGATAAGGTGGGGAAGGGATATGTACATATTTATTATTATAATGTCTACCAAGTTACATAATGCATTTTTAGTGTAAATTTTTAATCTGACAGAGTGATGTTTGTTTAGTCTATGTCTTTAAATTTTGTATTGTACACTGAAACATTTTTTACATACGATGTTTTACTTATTGGTACATAAAATAGGTGGTACCGTCTACAAATCCTGGCTGGCACATGTATTGTTATTAAACTAAGTAGTTCTGCACAGTCAACTATTCCTGTCATAATTTTGTGAAGCAGTAGTTGGTCCGCACACACTTTTCGGTATTGTAGAGAAGTGATTCCATGGTAGGTGGAGGTAATGAGAGTTGATACATAAGAAATACTGGTTTTGTATTTTAGGTACTTCATAAATTTGTTTTGTTTATTTATATTATAACCGTATTTTTGTGTATATGACAGTAGATTACAATGAATAAATAAATAATAAAAATATTTATGTATGACTGTATTTGGTTAGAGTATATACCAGTATACCAGTGTTTTCTATGTGAAGTAGTACCGTAAATATAATAATCAAAATATCTTTCACAGTAAAAACATATTTCTGCTACGTGTAAAAAATAATAATTAACCAAGCTTTTGAGGCCTTTCTTATTTGATATCATAACTCCAGTCCGCTCAACCAAACCTAACCTAACTATCACATGTTATTTGGTTCATAATGTCAGTGCTTGCATAGTTAGGAAGCTCAATGTCCGAAATCACACCACAGGGGTTCCATCATGCCGTCGTTCTGGACAGAATTCCGCTGCGGGCGGTCGAATTGGGATTACTTAGTCATGAGACGAGGGGATGTTTCTTGGGGGTAATCAGAGTTTAGGGTGTAATCTGAATGTCACACAAATATCATCATCGGGTGACTTACCCTGTCCTGACATACATAAGTCATGCTGGTGTTGCATCTTTCTTAATAAATAATGTAATAAATACATACAATATTTTGAGCGTGTCCAAATGTTTATAGACAAAATACTGTAAAAATTCTAGGCACATAATAAATATACGAGTATATTTTTTAATTAATCAAAAAAAGTTTTACGATAATTGCATAAACATACTTTTTATGTGATTATTTCCCTGTGAGGTAAAGGATACTGCATTTGTAAATCAAATGCAGAGTATTTTGATCATATGGTTCACGAAATAAGGGGGTCAATCTTACGCTTCAGGTGCCAGTTAAGGAACAATGAAGAATTGCAGTTCAAATAACCCTTAAAACCAACATTTCACGTCCACCCTACCAGGAATTGAACCTAGGATTTTAAGAATGATAGGCGAACGCGCTATTCACTGCGGAACTTCAATCTCAACTTGATTTCCTTTTTCAGGACTTTTGTCAGAAAGTAGAGACCGTCAGTTCGAAAACACTAGTCTAAAGTTCACTCAAAACTGTATTCGTCATCCTTCTGGACATAGAAAAAAAAATTGAAATAATCAGTATTTTGAGTACGTCCAAATGTTTGTAGACCAATATTGGAATTAAACCCTCTTAAGATTTTATCTAAAGAGGCCTGCGCTTTGACTCAGTATTGTTTTTTTTTAATTGGGTAAATCTGGACATCACAAACACTAGGCAGAATGGTAAATGTTACACAATCTGTAAAGTGATCACTCAAACCAGCTAATGACAGGTCATTACCCTTGTGCACGGGCACAAGCAGTGACGCTGCGGCTAAATCTGCTAACCAAACGCTCTTTTATAGAGGTCACGGTTTCGGCTCTCTCTTACTCGTATATGGCGGTCAGTTCAGATAGAACGACTTTTTCCTGATTTTTTTCACAGTGGTTTTCTGGGGTAAAATGACAGAACCTTATACCAGCTCTCTTTTACAGAAGTTTCTCTTATATTTGAATTTTTAAATGTGAATTCAGTAAATCATATAAAATGATATATTAAACGATATTTCAAGAAAAGTATCTAACGGATTTAATTATATTTTTTTATTATTTTACATTGTTTCTTTCTTTCGACAGCGATGAAAATGTTTACAGGGTTTGTGACCCGTCATCGGCTGGTTTAAGTGGCCACTTTACACATTAAAACATTTATTCACTTAAACATCTGTATTTATTTATTTATTCATTCAAAATTACACTAGTTTAAATATTAATGAACTTATAAAGGCTATTTAGGCTATGCCCGTGTCAAGCCACAATAAAAATACATAGTAAAATCAATTAGAACAAATTATAATGACATAGACTAAGAATCTAGAAAAAAAAGGTAAATGTAATAAATAATAAAATTCAAAAGAATACAATGCAAAAAGGATAGTCAGAAATAGATTTTAAAATATAAATTATACAAATTAAGAATCACACATAATCAAATATACAAAATAATCGTATCATAAAAATCAACAAAATAATACTAAAATATAGTTGTTTTAAAAAAAAAACAAAAAAAGAGTATCATTGAAATCAACAGAAAAAGAATATATATTTAAAAACATAATTGAAATGATAATTGAGATATGTTTTCTAGAAACCCACTCAATATTATAGTAAGAAATAGGAGCAATAAATCCTATGCCAAATAATAGTACGTACTTAATTAAATTATACAAAAATACGTAATGAAAAAAAACAACAAAAAAAAAGATATATAGAAAGCAAATAAAAGTAAAAGTATAGAAGAAAAGCAGATTTGTAAATTTTTGCTAATCTCGAACTTTAAAAAAATTGACAACCTCGTCCCTATCGATATGCAGCAACCAATTGCAAACTTTTTTCTGAAATATTATTTCAATTTTTCAATCTGCTGATCTTTGTGAAGTTAAGGAGCAGAAACTTTTATTGATGCTAATGAGATTCTGACTGCATTATTTCAACTACTTACTAGGCAACGCCTTAAAATACTTTTTAATTTTTATACTTCTTCTTGGACCAGCTGATCAACCCACTTGGGAGTTATCCATGGTAATATATTACAACAGAGATGAAGAACATAGAAGAATATAGAAGACTAAGTTTACAGGGTTTATGACCCAAAAAAATGTTCTTCATTTCTGTTGTGAAATATTTATAACTGTCAAGGGGTTGAATCCAATTCTTGTCAACAAAAATTTGGATGGAATTAAAAATATTATCGAGTTATTATTTTTCATATCATTTTTTTGACATCCTTTTTTTAATAGTTAACTCCTTTTTTATAAAAGGTTTTTTAAGCCGTAATTTATTTATTTTTTAAATAATTAGACATTTTTCAGTATACTTATTTTGTTATTTTTGTTACAGGTAAGAAAAACTATGGAAAATGTTACCTTGGCTACTTGATTTAATCGATATTAAAAGTAAGTGATCATTTTATTAAGTTTTTAAATAAAAAGTTTGATAAATAATCAAAAGCTGTCATTTCCACTAAAATGTTAAATGTCTCTGCAACACTATTATTATTCTTAGTCAGTGCTATGCAAGCTCAGTGCTGACGTCGGCGTCGCTGCGACCAGTGAAGATCTATTGTGACGGGTCCCCGTGAATAGCTCTCGGCTTCCAGGCCTGGGTCTATAAAGAGCCAGGTACTGTGTGGAAAGCGAGAGTTTACATTTTGCTAAATTTCCCCCTTCAAGCCCAGATCCGTAAAATATCGGGCTATTAGGTAGGGGGCGAGCTCTTTAACGTCCTCGAGTTTAACCAGAGGTCCCCCGAGGATGAGGCTCTGCGACACTAACAATTTGCATAATATTTGCAAAGGAACAGAAAGTTTATAATGCACTCGGTTGTGAATAGTTTGTACATATTAATGTGGTAAACAAATTATAGCATACCTACCTTTGACATAAAGGTAACACGATTCGGCTTTCATTTTAAGTTTGAGTTTATTTTGACGGTGTTACAATACCTGCCTGCTGGGTAAGTTAGTAAACTAATAAATAGGTTATTTACAAAAGTAAATCAGATTCGAAGTAATTTAAATACATTGAAATATTTTTTTATAAACTCCGTATATAAAAAAAAATCACATCAAATAAATAATATCTTGTTAAATAAACTTAATGTAAAAAAAAAATTATCTTGAGAATTAAAAGTAAATGTATAAATTACATTACTACAACTACGCCATTTCTTCATAGAGGTAGGCAGCAGTGGTGAGCCGTTATTTATTTTATAGGTAATCTACAAAAAAAAATTATTAATTTGTACCTACATTTAAGTATCTAATATGAAAGTAATATAATTATAAATGACTATTTTTTCTGTGGTTCAATGAAAATCAACTCAAACAACAATTATTATTAACCACGCTATATACGTAGCTTTATTTTAAACTATTTTAATACAATAGTTTATTTACTAATACCACAATGACATTAAGCGGTAACTGTCAACACTGAGCACTGGCCGATTCCTTTTAAAATTAATTTTGCCAAAAACAGCCTCTGCGAATACCTTATTTCCTATGTGATATATCAACAGTATCCTGTCATAGAAAAATAGTCCTTCAGAAATAATGTTCGAAATACTAATTTGCAAATAGAGAATCTTCAAATAATATTTGTAATCTGCAAGCTTGTTTTAGTCCTAAAAAAGCTGACTTAAAGTAAAGATGTAAAATATCGTGTACTTTTTTGTATGGAGAATAAGCTGAGATAATCGGCTAGTTTCATCGTTCACTGAGAACGGGCAGAGTGTTGGGCTCAATTCATAGATATTTTCGTAGGCATATATAAACGGTGGTGATTTACAATAAAAATATTATTTTTTTTCGCATATAACATATTTACTATAAAACATTATTATCCAAAGTCAAATATAACAGTAAGCTGTGCATAATCGCTTATTTTGACGATTCTTCCCTGGTAGGCAGAGAAGATAGACCACCACACCTGCCTATCCCGACGTACATTTTAGCTACTTCCACATTCATACATCTTGTAGCCTTTCGGTTGTGTTTGCTTTTGCCATGACAAGACTTGATTTTTTTGTTTATCTGATCATGCCACGTCTTTTTTAGTCGTTCTCGTCCTACGTTACTATTATAATAATTTATAATATATTAGACAAATAATATTATTATGGGGTATGACTGATACAGTTTTTTTTTATAGAATTAAGAAAACCGCATACGGAAATTAAAATTAATAATAATTTTAAATATGAAAGTTTATACGCTATTGTTTTCTTTGATGAAAATAAAATATTTAAAAAAGTTTTTTTTGTGAATAGTTTAATTTTACTTCAAAGTTATTTCTACGTTTCTTACGGAACCTAATTAATTGAATGTAAAAATAATTTACTAAAAAAAGATTTCAAAAAATCCTTATTGTAATATGGTTTCGTCAAATATTCCTCCCTACCGTAAATCGAATCTCATGCTTTGTCATTAAATTTGTCCATTAGTGTTGTCAATTTTTGGCTGATGCGTGCGATACAGAAGCTGTGTCGATTCTGTTGGAAAACATACGACACGTGGTCCACACGTGTCAGCGGCACAACACTAGCAAGCTGGCGTGACTCTTGGACCGGAAGGCCGCCCATTGTGTCCGATTTGGGATTCCGAACTTCCGGCCGGAGCATCAAGCAGGAAGTAACGGATCTAGATGAAATTTCGTTAGGTTGGACTTGATTACGAAATTTTAATCCGACCTTTACGCGTGAGTTGTTTGGTTCAAACTGAAGCCCGGAAAAACATGTTTTGTATATTAATGTTCCTGAATTGTAGAGTGAAATGATGACGATACTTTGTCATTATTATACAAAGTATTGGCATCATTACATAGACTCTTCTACATAGTTAAATATCGTTAGCCAAAATAAAAAACATAATTATGTTAAAGTGTATTATGTTATGTTAGTGTATATTTTAAATTCTGTAATGTCCTGCCGGTAAAACAACTTTGTGACTCCAAATTGATTGTAGATAACTTTGTCGATCCAGAATAAAAAGTTTCCCACACTCACAACACTAGATTAAAAACTAAGGGCTCCCTGTCTGTTCCCCGAATTACAAATTACTTCGGAGAGCGAACATTAAATTGCGTTGTTCCAAGATTGTTCAATGATCTCCCACAAACCATCATTAACATAATAAATCTGTAAAATACAAATAAAATAAATGTAATATAAACCTGTCATAAAATAAAAAAATGTTTCCCACCGAAAAGTCTTTAGACTTAGTGGGTAACAAATTCTTATATGTATTTTTTTAATTATAAAATAAACGCTGCTCTGCAGCACTGAAACTGAAAAGCAAAGTGAAGTCCATAATCGCCTACTGGGAAATTGGTAATAAGACAGACATAACAAGGATACACAGACAACAAAATAAATTCATAAAACTTACCCTACTGGACCTCTACGACTAAAATGTACGAAAAAACCCGCCAGTTTGACATAAAATATTTGACGGAAATAGGAAAATATTAATTTTTTCAAACATTTTCAAAGTAATGAAATAAAACCGGATATTACTATTTGCTACAGTATTTTCAATAAAATCTGTCATCTTTTAAACGGCCGCATACACATTTAAGTATGTTTCATTTTTTATTGTAAGATACGTGTAATACCATTTGTTACTGTATTTTTTTATAAGGTATTTTTCTTAATAAAATGGCCGCATGTCATAGAATTAAGAATAGTATACTATCCTATGTTTTTTTTAAATTGTAAAATTCGTATAATACCATTTGTTAAAGCATTTTTGTGTTTATTCTAATAAAATGGCCGTAAGTATAATAATTTATAGGTTCTGTGTTCTTTATTGAAAAAAAAACTTTCATTGGCTCTTCTGTTACGTTGATACATGTTGCTTGGTAAATTTTTCCTTTCCACCGTCGGCGTCGATATATCATAAACAAATGTAATGTAATTCATAAGAATATATTATAGTTATTTTAATTTTGAATTGTATTTTACATTTTTTTTTCGAACCAATTACATTATATTCTTTTCCTACCGAAGATATGGAGTTATTCCGGTAAAATAGAGGGTTAGAAAATATTGAAATACTATCAAAAAAAAAACTGTAATTTTGAATTTCCCGCAAAAACGGTCATTCCATTGGATACACCCCTAATACGTCACGATCCATGTTTGTTTGTTCCCGGCCATTCAAATTTGTTTAGAAAATTGTCACAAATCTTGACGTCACAACTATCAAGGCCAAACATGTCGCGTTTTTCGATACTAAGTTAACTTTCTTACCTCACTATGAAGTTATCTCCAATAAGGCTATGCAAATGTTAGGTTTTGTTATTTATAACACTTAGCATTTTCAAAATATTGAAACAACCGTAATTTTATTTTATACTATTGTAAGATCACGGCTTAAGTATGCATCTGCAGTTTGGAGTCCCGCTTGTTACTGCAACTCATATGACCTTGAATGAGTACAAAAAAGTTTTTAAGATACATTCAATTTAAATTAGGTCTACCTGTGTCAAAAATTAATTAAAATTCCCTGGTAAATAATTAAAATTTACCATTACTGTCAAGCAGGAGGACAATAAATGACCTCTTGTTTATTTATAAATTATTAAATAATAAAATAGATTGCCCAGAACTGTTAACTTCAATAAACTTTCGTATTCCACATAGACCAACAAGACATTTTTTTTTGTTTTACAGTCATCATCATGGTACTAATTATTCATTAAATTCACCAATTATTCGCATGCAGCGACTTGCAAATCAATACAGTGATGATTTAGATTTATTTTATACCACGCCGCTGATGATTAAGTCCTGTGTTTTGAAAAAGAATTAACAATTAAAAGTTCAAATAATGATTAGTTCTTCACTTTTGTTTGAACTCTTAACTCTTGTGTGTATAATATATTTTTTAAATTTATTATAGTTTAGTATTAATATTTATATAAACCATAAAGCAAACTTTTTAACTTTCCTTTCAAAGCACTTTCTTTTTCATTTTTTTTGTCTTTTTTTTCTTCTCTTCCTCATTTTTAAAACTGCTATTTTCTATAATTTCCCTGTCTTTTAGATAGGTAAATATTTATATTTTTTACAGATGTAATATTTTTTTTTTATACATAAATACTGTTTACCATATATATATACATATATATACATATATTTGGATAATTTTTATGGCGCCATTTTTGTGAAAATCACCTCAAGGGCGCTGTACAATAAATAAATATCCCAGCACGTCTTGCAGCTACAGAACGCATGGACGATTGGGATTCTAGTTCCTCGTCTCCAATTGTGATATATTACAATTCTGATATATAGGAGCTAGATTACAGCACGTCTTGCAGCTACAGAGCGCATTGAAATTAAGTAATCTAGCCCCTATTTGCATTTTTTTATTTATTTTATGTGACAATGAAGTTTAGAGTTTAATTGATATTTTTTAAAAACTTTATAAAAACAAATTTACTAAAATAGAAGTTAGATTACAACAAGTCTTGCAGCTACTGAGCGCAAGGACGGTTGGAATTTTAGACTCCATTTACTACATTTAGATATTTAATAATTGATAACATTTACCATTGAAACAGCTTCTATTATTGTGGATAATGTATATAGTGCCATTTTTGTAAAAATCACCTCAAAGGCGCTTTACAATATCCCAACACGTCTTGCAGCTACATAGCGCATTACCACCGAATTGTTTAAAAACTAATTTAATTCAAATACATAGTAAATTATGAATTCTTACTTTTCTCGATGTTTTTGTTATTTTTTAATATTTTGCTTGTTTGCTGTATTTTTTTCACTGGTTTTATTGTAATTATATAAAAAGTTCATTGAACCGTAAATAAATAAATAAATAAGTCTGATGTTTGAACCTCATTCAACCGCAACAGTTTAGCATTTTCTATATTTAAGGTATTCACAACTAATCGAAAAAGGCCAAAAATTTTAGTTAAAACAAAAGAACACTTATGATTGCAATGTTTGATATCTACATTTTTTAATAAATAATTCTCCCATCTGATCATGTTTGTTAAGTTCTCAAAATTATTGTATTGCTAATTAAAACACATTCAAAAAACTTTGTCGCTATTTCTTTCTGTGGTAGTATTTCTCCATAATGATGCACTTGAATAAAATCATAAAAGTTTATATCATCTTTCCGAAGGCTATTTTTTCAGTACTTTGTTTTTATATCGAGAAGTAAACCAATAATTGAAATCGTGATACGGACCATGAAACCATTCTAGAGGGAAAACTTGCATCGCATTTTACTCGGGGCGAATTTACAAACCCCCTCGATCCAACGCAACCACAACTTAAAAGATTACAGAATTTCTTGCCAATTAATGTTAAGCAAACATTAGTCCAGAGCTTACTTCTTCCACTACTTGACTACGTGGATGTATGTTATCCAGATGCTAAATGGCGGCCTCCGTGGTGTAGTGGTCAAGACGCTTGACTCACACACGGAAGGTTCCGGGTTCGATTCCCGGTGAGAACACAAAAATTAAAATGTGATTTTTCTCAAGCCTGGGTGCTCTGTGATGTAATTCACCACTGTAATTAGGCCACCTGGCCTGTTGTGGTGCAAAAAAAAAAATGTAAATGTAAAAATGTAAAAAACTCTGAATTGCTTGATAAGTTAGAACGATTGCAGAATATTTGTATTCGTTATATCTTTAATCTTCGCAAATTTGACCACATAACCGAGTATCGCACGCAACTACACTGGCTCAGTATCAGGCATAGAAGAAACATTCACATTCTATCACTTCTTCACAATATTTTAAATAATCCCACTTCGCCTGTTTATCTGAGAGAGCTCATCCAACCTCTTTCACAACACGGACTATCTCTTCGTTCTAGTAACGAGAGAACCCTTTTAATACCCTGTCATCGCTCTAATTTTTTTGCCTCCTCTTTCACAGTAGTAGCCGCTCGATTGTGGAATAATCTACCCACTAATGTTAGAGACGCCCCTTCTTTATTTACATTTAAGTCGAGATTGAAATGTCACTATCTAAATATTTTCCTCTCTTAATAGTAAAGTGTTATTTTTTTTATACATATATTTATTTTTGTTAATCTTTGCTTTTAATTTTTGTATAAAATTGTAAGATTCAATATGTCCATGTATTTATAATTTTCTCAAACTGAACGGTTTGGGTAGGTAGGAAGAAATTGCCTTAAGGCAATATGCCCGCCCTTGTATGTATATTTATTGTATATGTATATAAAGTGTCAATAAATAAACCATAACAGGTTTCTCTATAAAAAATAAATAATTTATTTTCTAATTGATTTACTTGGTCTTACTGTTTATAAATCATTTCATCGCGATTAGACGTAATGCTAAGATAAGCTCATGATAAAATGCTTTAATTACACTACAACTGTAAAAGGCAGAACATATGTGTCATTTTATTGATAGGTACAATCTAATCTTTTAAAATAGTAGACAATTTATATTTTCAGTACATTTGCACAATTTTAATGCATACGATCAATAATTTTGAGCCAATATCGTAGCTATGGTAACGTTAAACAGAAATGCGAGATAAGAAAATATATGTATCGCTTACAAGCACGAATTTTAACTGATGTTTGATTGCGTATTGTGAATTGTTATCTCTTTATTCGTTGATGGCAACGCAATAATTGCTAAATATTCCAGGTGTTTAATCACAAATAACTATCGAAGTGCTAATAAGCAACGTGATAACAATTTCTCACCATGGTTGTTTATCGTATTCGCGATCACAATGCAACATACGTGAACACCTAATATTAAATGTCAAAATATTTACGTTTCGCGACGTATAATCCTGCTGCTCAATCACATATTTGAATTTCATCGGTGTAAATATGGAAAAATTCAAAAATTGCAATTTTAATTTATTATTTATCATTAACATACTACAACAGAGGTGAAGAACATTTAAGAGAAGGTAATATAGAAGTCTAGGCATCTACAGGGCTTATGACCTGTCAATGGCTGGTTTAAGTGGCCACTTTACACACTGTGTAACATTCGCCATTCTGCCTATATTTGAACATCTATATTCCTTCAATTCTTTCATCTGTTGATGTTTGTGAAGTTAAAGAGCTGAAACCTTTATTTATGCGGGTGAGATTCATCCAATTGAATTATTTCACCTACATACTAGGCAACGCCTGAAAATATTATTTTTTCAATTTCTATACTTTTTCATGGACCAGGTAATTTATCAACAAAATTTTGAGTTGTTTGACAGGTCATAAACCCTGTAGATGCCTAGACTTCTATATTACCTTCTCTTAAATGTTCTTCATCTCTGTTGTAATATGTTAATATAAACAGCTCCCCAGGGAGTTGAATCCAGTTCTTGTCTACAATAATTTGGACAAACCAAAAATATTGTTGATTATTTTTAAATTTAAATGAACGGTTAATGACTTTTTAATTTTTTTATTAATATTCTCCTTATACAAATAATTCGCGTTTTTTGGGAATTTACATTTACTGCTTTCAATGATTCTATCACCATTGGCGTACCTCAGCATATCGACGCTGGAAAGGAAAAAAGGTAGGTAGGTAAAAGTTTTTTTTGCATTGGCTGCGCCCCTAATACGTCATGATTCATGTTTTTTTTAAACTTTGTTCCAAACCATATGTTTTTTTTTAGAACATCGTCATGAATCTTGACGTCACAATTATAAATGCCAAACATGTCGCATTTTTCTAGTGACATATTTTTTTATTATTTATTTTTAAAAGTTACACATGAAAACATTTCTCTACAATATCTTTATTGATTTTGAAAATATAATTCATTCTAAATCCATTTCATACATTTTTATTGGTATTCGGAGCATGTGATATTTCCCTATTCCAATGGCAATACAGTTTGCTTTATTAGCTTCAGACATCTATAAACAAAAAAAGATTTAAACCTGTCAAGCCCAAAAGAAAATCAAAGTGCATAAATACACTCTACACCGCTAGTCTCCCTCAATTCTGGCCTTGCCCCTGATGCTCAATTGGTAGAAACGATTAGTTCATGCTTCTACCAGATACGACAAATCAAATGCATAGGAATTTTTTGCCGGTTATAGATAATGCTTTTATGGTGTCTAGAGCCCGTGAATGTTATGGAATCTACGCAAGTCTACTAATGAAGAAAATTAAGCATGTTCTCAAACTTTAAAAATATCTTTTTTTCACTTTAATTTTAATTTTTAAACAACTTTCATTTATGTTTTTCTTTTCCTTATCTTTTTTATACTTTCATAATTAACCTTACATATAATTGCTTTATAATATGGAAACTTCACTGGTCCATTAGAATTAAGTCTAATTGTGTAAAACATTAAACTTTGTAACTGTACTGTATGTTTCCTAAATAAAAGAAAATAAAAGAAAAAAATACCGTACATGTCCAGTTATAATGTCACTTCAATTCAATTCAGGAATCACACTGGCCATGATAAGGAATTCATAATAATATTTATTAATAATCGCAATGGTAAAAAGCTTTTCTTTATAATTGTTGCTTCCTATAGGTACACAAGATGATTATTTAATTTATTTTGTTATTAAATAAAAAAAGAATCAATAACAAATCCAGCTTCAATGAAAGCACCCACCCTTTCCCGAAACTTTTCACAAAGACTTGCGTCTTTTTTTCAGTTTTGCATACGAGTATTTATTATCATTTTTTTTTAAATAAGTGAAATGTAATATTTCTCTACAATCAAACCGCGAAAATAACAAAACATAGCAACATTAAAAGCTTTCATTGTACCCCTCACTGCAGTATTGTCAGTTTGTGATCAATCAAATACACATGGTCAGTACAATCACCTTTTTCTAATTTCCCAGCGTGACAGCGAAGGTATACAGTGTCAGTTTTAAATTAAGACCGCGCCTGGCGCTTCGGAAAGGAAGAAGAACGTAGTAATACAAACAAAACCAACATCGACACAAAACCCAAATACATATAGAACATTAGAAGAATTCGCGCGCCTCGTTGTAAATGGCTTTGTAACTTCGTCACCCTCAAGCCACAATATCTATCTATGGTTGTAGCCCTCGAGGCAATGGAGAAACTCGGCCCGTGCTCCATTTGTCCCCTAGCGGGGGTTGTTATTGCACTCGTGCCGGGGGGATAAGACAGCATACCGGCGTAGGGTGGCAGAGGGTAAGACGGCATCCAGGGGAGGAAGATGAAGTGAGTGGTACAATAGACAGCGAAGATGACTGCCGTGGTATTGTTTTGCCAACTGTGTTTTCGCAAAACTACTTCATCGAGCCCGCTCGAGAAACAAAAGGATGTAGACAGAGAGTTAATGCGGGCAGCAAAATTAATGGTGCACTGAATACTTACTACTTATTAAACATAATTATATTTTATCGAAGCTACACTGGAGCTATTGTTTGTTTGTATCCAAGTTGATGTAGAATACAGTTTTGTGAGTGTGATATAGAACCAGAACCCTAGACAAGTGTTTTCGACTGAATATAGTGACTTCTCTCAGAAAAGTAAAAAAATATATATATAGAGTTTAATTCGCCCTTTGGTGCAGTTGTTCGCACCGCCAAGGAAACTTATATGCCCTAAGATTCCATGTGCGAATATAATACACCTTCATTTATACAATGGCAGTGCACAACGGCAGTGCACAACGGAGTTTTAGTCCCAACACTTATGTATAGAAGTGAAACATGGAACTGGCAGAGGAAGGATGAAAGCCGAGTGAACGCGGTTGAAATGCGATCTCTTAGACGAATGTGTGGGAAATCAATGTATGACAGGGTTACGAATGATGAAATCAGGCGAGAGTGTAAATCTGAGACAAGTATAATTGATAAGATTAAGAAACGGTCTCTGAGATGGTTTGGTCACGTAGAACGAATGGACGACGAGAGAATGGTAAAACAAGTATATATGGCAAAAATGAACGGCAACGTTAGACGAGGACGACCAAGGAAGACGTGGCATGATCAGATAAACCAAAATCTTAAGTCTGGTCATGTCAAAAGCAGACAGAACCGAAGGGCATGTATGACAAGATGTATGAATGTGGAAGAGGCTAGGATTGTATGCCAGGATAGACGTGTGTGGCGGTCCATTATCTCTGCCTACCCCTACGGGGAAATGGCGTGATGGTAGTAGTAGTAGTAGTAATTTATACAATCACCATGTGTTCATGTGTTATATAATCATGTGTTTATTGTACTATACGACATTCTTAGGCATCCAGATGTTTACTAACTGAGATCGATATGTTCTTATCATCACTATGGCAGCATTATCTGCATGGCATGTAATGTTAATGACCTTATCTCCCTTAGTAGATTCACTACTTTTTTATTCTTAAAGCGTTTTTTTATATATATTTATTCTGTTTGTGTAAGAAAAGGTTTTAGGCGTATACATTGTTGTTGTATATTTAGTTATAAAGGTGCTAATTTTGCTTTGTTTCTTTGTTGTTCTCAATATGTGTTATTTTCTAAATGCTTGTATTATTTATGTCCCGAATTGAGTTGTTGTAACTCCTGGGAATGTAATTCAACGTATTATACTTGTAAAATACTTTGTGTTATATGATTTATAAATAAAAAAAATAAATTAAAAAAACATACAGTAATAAAAAGTTAGTGAAATTACATACAAATAAAAAGAACACGAAGTTGGAAAAAGGATCTAAATGAATTTCTCAGATTCATCCATTTTTAAATTAATTTTCTAGCTTAACAGATTGGCTATGACTTTTTACTTAACCTTTTATAAACTTGTCATCCCTTTTTAAGCGAAGAATTCTTAATGATGAAATCAATTTTTATAAATGGCGAACTGCACACTAAACGTCCCTGAGTTAACGAGACTGATAAGTATCAAAGTACCAAATAGATGAAGAAGATCGCGATCTAACTTTGTTGTGTTTTTGTAAATTCTCCAATCGTCAGACTTCACCGGCTCGGAAACGAGTTACGTTAATAAAATGAAACTAACTTAATTATTCGAATGCCGTAAAATTCCTTTTTGCATTTACTCACCTACACTTAAATAATACCTACTGTAAACTCTTTTTTTTTGCCTAAAACTGTTAAAATTTTTGTCTAAAAAATATTTATTAGACCTACATATTGTCGTGTTATACCATGAAACGCTTAAATTTTAATTTTGTCTGTCATGTAAAAGCCCTCGGCGCGTAAATGATAATGAATAAATATTTTTAGAAAATATTTAAAAAGCAAGAGATTCCTGCCTTGAAAAACTCCTTCAGAGATATAAAAAAATATCAATGTTCAAAGTAACATTGTTCAACATAGAGGTAGCTCTTCTAACCGCCAGGTTGGTCCTGTATATTGGAATATGGAATAGTCTATGATGACGCTGTCTAAGGTAACTATTCGGAACACAAAACTAAATAAAAATAATAATAATAATAATCATGGTTTAATAACAAAAATAACAATTTCTTTATCTACTATATACACACTTAGAAAATAGATTTCTCTCGATCATTTTTTGTCTGCCTAACTAGGTACAAACTGTTTTAAGACAGACATTTTTATACAAAAATAAACAATAACACTAGTTAATTTACTATACTAAATATGATGCCAATTTACTAATGTAAGAAATGCAAACGATGGCATATGACGTAATTTACATGGCAGTTTATTTTTAATAGTAAAAAAGTTAGTCATTATTCAAGAAAATATACATTTGTTGATACAATATTTGCTCCGCATCATTTCTAGGTTGTCGACAATACCGCGCAACAATCGAAAGAAATGTGTAGTTTGAAACTCATGCTTTGTGGTCATTACACTGTTGTGACTAAGCATACCCTGGAGAAACCCATGGGTAATATCCGCACTCTTTCATGTAAAGAAATTTCTTCCGAACTCTCTCCACCATAAGAGTACATCAACTCACGCGGTTCCTAAATCAACCAATGCGCAAAGAGTTGTAACGAATTTTCTTTACTCGTGAAGGTATTATCAAAAACCTTAACAGGGCTCAAAACAAATCCTTACATTTTTTCGACATTAAACTAAACTTCTTTTAAGCCACGATATGTTTAAGGGTGGACAAACTTGACTATTTGAGCGAGCGATTGTTGCGAGATAGTTCTTGGTCTTGTTGCTATACAAGAATGACGCTAGTCAAAACTGCTGAATATCTAACTACCTTAAGACATGCTTTATTTCAATTTCCTTGGGTTTTTTTGTATTTCATGTATTGACCTAATTTTTATCTTAATATTTAGTGTAAATTTTTATTATCCTAGCCGGACCGAAGGGGGGATTCAAATTCCCCATAGAGCGATTTATATTCGATAGTTCAAGTATTATTAAAGCTATTTGCCGTATATTTTTTGTAATCGGGAATTTAATAGAAAGAAGCATTTTCCTGTTTTTGTTTTTAAATTTTTAAATAGTTGCTTTTTTAAAAAAATATTAATACAAAAAAAAGACGTAAGTAATACAAGGGTCAATTTCACTTTATGCACATAAGCATTCGGCAAACTAACAAAAATTAATAAAATACACGAATGAGATGAGAATGAAAATATACACGAAAACATGAATAAATTATTACCCAGTCAAAAACACTTCCAACGTTTTATTCTCCTGACACCATATACAAGTAGGCGCTGGGGTCCTTTGGTCCCCCCGTTCGGATCATGTGTAATTTTTGGATGCTTAGTAAGGTTAATAATCTCTTTTGTAAAAAGTGTATTTAGTATTTACCTCAGAATAATAACCTAATAGAGGCGCACATACAGAGGAAAACCATTATTTGAGTATTGACCACGAAATTAGCAACAGATTTAAGCAATACAACGGGCCGTGGGTACTTGGGTTGAGAATTTCAAGGCGGAAACCAAAACAGTTCAACACACATTAGTTGTTAAAATAAAAATTAAACTAAAACCAAACGAAAAAATCTGAACGCATACCATATTAGTCGTATTATAAAGATTACAGAACTTTACTTAAGAAATATTGTAGAATTAACCATTGCGCTTAAGGACAACAGCAATGGTGATTCTGGCATTTACAAAAAATGTTTCATTTCTGCCTTACATAGGTGGTCTTAGCGAGACAATCAAAACCAATAGCAAATAAAAAGTTCTAGATATATTTTTTTCATGTTTACAGTTTTGGCTGTGTTTTTTAGTTCTCCTGTAGACAAATCTCCCCTTTGTCTGTATCAGTAAAAGAGTGTTGCAATTTTCTTTCATAACGCACATCCGCATTTTCCCCGCGCAGTGCGTTACCCCGCCACCCTTCCTCATTTCCTCTACATTTCTCCACACACCCCTCTACCCTTTGCCCCTTAGCACTTCTTGCACTTAACTTTTGTGTGGAAGTATTTTACGACCATACGGCGTCACCCCTTATCTAGCCCTTTTTAATATCGGGACATTTAGAAGACGCAGCAACTTACATATATTTTTTTTCTTTAAATGAATCTCCCTGTAACTATTGAATATATGTTTACGCATGTTTACGTATTTTCTTACGGTGGAGTACTAGCCAAAATATAATATGATGATCAGCACTTGCTCAACGCCAAATCTAAAAGACGTTCCAATTGGATCCGCAATATTTAATGCCACGAAAATCTTGTGTATACTATAATACTAGTGATGCAACGGAAGTGTCATAACGGAAGCAGAAATTCCGTTTCTTTAATATAATAGATGTAAAAAGTGAAATTTTAGCGGAAACAGAAAGAGTAAAAATGTACAATTTTTAATGAAATTAATATTCAAAATAAAGACGGGTAAGTTATATTTTATGAAAAGTGGTTTCACCGCTTTTACATCTAAAGCTAGGGTTTCCTAGGACAGCGGTGCCTGTATATTAACAGCCGTAGTAAACGGTGATGTGGTGGACAGCCGTCGTAACAGTGACTAGAGAGTGGTTTCCTAAAAAAACGGTTTTGATAACATTTATTAACACAGTTTTCCTAGGAAACCACTTTCTAGTCACCGTTACGGCCGCTGTCTACCGCATCACCGTTCACTACGGCCGTTAAGATACGGGCACCGCTGTCCTAGGAAACCCTAGCTTAACAATCTGTTCCGGTATTTATCATATATAAGACCAGCTCTGCTAAATAATTGCTCAGTGGTGACGCTGCTGGGAGTGGCTGTTAAATATTGGTTCACCAATGGCAAAATATTAGTATATGTGTATAAATTTAATTTCCACCACATAAGGCGATCCTCATGTAAAGGCAATCGTTTTTCTTTTTTGCACTCCTAAAGTTGCAACTGTGTCTCCAAAAATAGATCGCCATTCTCATTATTTATAATCGAGTCTTGCAGGTCTTCATTCATACTTAACGTGGATTCTTCCATTTTAAATAGTGAATTCGTCGTTGATGATGACGTAAGTTGGACTTTGGCGTTCGGCACCTTCTGAAATAAGGTATGCCGTGGTAAAAAAAAGTACCAAACAAACACATGCCGTGCCGAAAGCACGCGCTCGCCTTGCTTGCAATTAGCTAGAACGCCTGGAACACCCCTCCCGCGCGTTAAGTTCTGTTCAAATTGCCGTTATAAAAGTTGCGGAAGATTGAGGATGAAGAATTGATTATCGTAGACAACTGAAATGGCTTAAAATTAGACAGGGCAGAGACTATCACTCCATCTCACTTCTGTTCACTAAACTTCATAGTCCTAACGCTCCTATATACCTCCGCAAAAATTTCAACGCTTATCAGTTGATGGTTGACTTCTTCGTTGTTATTTTCAAAGCGCACTCTTAATTCTCATCAATTTCCTTTTCTTCTCCAACTCACATATTGTCCACGCGGCTCGACTGTGAAATTATCTCCCATTCAGTAACAAAAATGTTTCTACAGTAACTCTGTTTAAATTACGTCTTAAGAAACACCTCCTTTCTTGTCCTTAACCTCTTATATTTTCTTCTTCCTTTGTTCCTTTGAACAATGTTCCTTTGAACTACTGAGCTCAATAAAATTAAATATCCCAACTAGAAACCTCAGACAAAACTCACTCTTTCATACCGATAACCATATAACTAACTATGGTTTTCATTCCCCTATGCCCAGAATTCTTAGGTCTGCCAACAAACATACCAGTCTTGATTTCTTTGATAACAAGTTGTCTTCTTTCAAACGATCACTGAATCAAATTCAATTATAAACACCTCTCTCCCGCTTCCACTCCCACAAAGTCTACTATAAACCATTGAGTCTTTCTAATTTTGTTATAATAATTTTCTATGTATAAATGTGTCCATGAAAATGCCCATTGGGCGTATATATAAATAAATAAAAATAATAATATTGATTTTAATGAAATTATATACAAATTTTACGATAAATTTTTTTGTTTATGTATTTGGTTTAATCATTTTATTTTCTCTGGAATACTTAAAAAAAAACTGGTTTGAAAAAAATTCCTAATCCTAAAAAAGCTTTCCAATTTACAATATGTATTATGTTCTAGAAATGAAATGAAAAGGTATTTAAAAATCTATCCCGCAGAAATATGCTCAAGAAATTCCTTTCAGTTATTACATTTAGTCGCAAAGTAAAAATTTTACATACTCTAACTATTTGCTTAAGGGTCAAAACCTGCAACACTCATTATGTGTAAAGGATCTAGGTGTCTTCCATGATAGTAATTTCCTTTTTGACGTCCGTATTGACAGCATCTTAAAAAAAATCATCTCGTGCTCTTGGCTTTGTAATGCGTAACTCTACGTCGTTCACCATGGCAAATACTTTCAAAATCCTTTACTGTGCATTGGTGTGAAGCAACTTGGAATATGCATCACAGATATGGAATCCTATATATATAATGTGCAGATATCACGCATTGAAAATATTTAAAAGAAATTCGTCAAGTACACGTGTTTCCGGTTGAAACTTGAGTTAAATCCGATCAATATATTCAAATATGTAAAAAAACCTCACCTCTCAAAAACGTCGAGAAATAGCTGATATAATTTATCTACTTAAAATTGCCTCTAGTTCAATTGACTGTCCCGAACTACTGTGCAAACTCTCTATTAATGTTCCTTCCAAAGTTCTAAGGAATAACCTTCTTCATATTCCTCTTGTTTCATCTAATTATAGGCAAAATGCATATTTATGGTGGACTTATAATAATTTTAATGTAATAACAAAATCATTAAACATAGATCTATTTGCGAATAATCATAATGATGTGCGGCGTTTGCTTTCGAAATAATTTGTTTCTTTTCTTTTGGATTTACATTAGATTACTGTTCATTTTATGTCCTTTTTTAACTTACTGTGATGCTACTTGTGAAAACCTGTAATTGGCTTATTTGTAATTTGTTTTGCTTTATATATAAGATAAATATCGCTGTTGGTTATCCAAATAAAGAATAAAAAAAAGTAAAAAATTACGAACGTTGATTAAATTGTTTATTATATTAGGTAATAGAGTAATCCACCAAATAATGCAATAAAATTCTTGGATTCGTGAGAATGGATCATTGATGTAAGTAATTATTTAAATGCAGCCTTTTCCTTAGCATTATTTATTACCGTGACACATTTTAAAGATTAATTCCAGTAAGTATCTCTGTTTTACAGTTGGGACAAAACGTCCCATGGTTCTTATTGTAACGATGTGACCGAGAAAGCACTTAGCCCCGCACATTACGTGTCCTCGCTCTGCCCTCAGGACAGGATTAAAGGATATTCCAGGACTCTATCCCCCGTTCCTTACATTAGGTAGGACATTACACTAAACGTGTCAAATGATGAAAGAAATCGACTTTTATATCCTTTAAGAAAATGTCTTAAATAGTTTCGATAATCCACTTGTCAGGAGCTAAGATTTTTAATTGCCAAATCTCTTATGCTATCTTCAGATACTTAGAAATGTAAACGTTTTTATCATAAATATTACGCACACCTAAACTGGAGAAATATATGAACTATTTATTAGGTAGAGTTAGGAAACTAATCTATATCCTTATAACACTGCGTAACATATTGTCCATTGTAGATGCTAAGAGTAAATACCTTAAAAAATAGTTGTGTAATATACACTGTGTTCCAGGGCCAGACCATGAACATTCAGAGGAACATAATTAATGGTGAACTTTAAAAAAAGTAATATAAATAATATTTTTTTTGTAATTGAAATATGGAGCAAATCTTTTATTTCTCAGACTAGCACCCCTCTTACAAACCCTTAGAACCTCCGCTTTAAAAAAAATTGACAAAAAACGTATTTGACCAACGAAGCGATACGCACACGATGCTGAGCGTCACGGGTGGGTAGGGGAGGAGTAGTGGTTTGTGGAAGTGATGCTTGTCCGAAAAAATATGACTCCATTTTGAGATAAAAAAAAATATTAGGGTTCTTTTTAAAGTATACCGTGAGAAATATTACGCTGAAGTTTCGCAGTTTGGCCTTGAAACTCCGTAGCGTCTTTGTTCCAAGCCGCGTCCATTTCAGACAGTTACAAGATAAACCAAGACTTAAAGCTCCCCTTACTGCAAGGGTCGGTATCCGGTAGTGGTATCTACAACACACACCAGATTTATCTCCCTTCAATATGGTTTCTCCTGAAGACCCTTGTTGTTCTGTGGAAATGTAATCTTGGAATATTTCACTTGAGTCCATTGCATAATTTATTCACCACTAATATGGATGGAACTGGCGCCGTGGGATAGTTTCAGTGGGGTAGAAATGTAACATAATAAACTCATCCAAGTTCAAATCCGGAGCGCGAAATTGCCCGGAACTGGCGTCTCCGAGCCCCCTTTCATTTATTATTAATTTCATTCCGTACGATTGTTGCGAATTTTATTAATCTTATTTATTAAAAAATGTTTTACTTACATTTTAGTACATCAATTATCAAATCAAAAGAATCCCAAATAGGCATGGCATGTGCGAGGGTTTACTAATCCTAGAATATATTATGAAATTAATGGTGTAAAAGTAAAACATATACATACAAAATAAAAATGGAAAATTGCATTAAGTTTTAAAAAAATGAAAAAATATTATTTTTTTTTGGAATAGTCAAAAAAAATGTTCAATATTATATTGTGTACCCTTTACATTATTTTTATAAAACTTTTTTTTCTTACTCTTTCAATTTAAGTTTATCTTATTTCCATTTACTTTATTTTTATTACTGTATATAAATATATGTATTTTTATTTTATTTGCAACTTGTAAGTACCTAACATTTCTTAATTGTTAAATTGCTTTTATTTTGATGCCGATAATGTACTAAATCAATAATTTACAACACTGTGGAAAATTTATATTTACTGTTTTCACAATTTTCGTTTATATATATTCGTATTTTCTGTATACAGTATAAGTAAAAACTGTTGTTTTTTTCCCAAATAAAAATAAATAAATAAAAAATTGGTAAAATTAAGAAAAATGGCTGAAGCAAATAAAAAGTTTATCTGGAAAAAAAAATTGTTAACATATTGTCTTTGTACTTTTTTGACGTCATCATTTTCCTATCCGCAGTGGTGCGAAGGACATTGAAGGGTTCTCCAATTTCATGATACTATTGCGAAACAATGCATAAATTTGTTAATTTTTCACTTTAATATGGTGCACACAAATTTGTGCGTGTTGGTTCAGAGAATAATATTGAGTTCTAATTTATGTTAAAGAAAAACTGTGTATTTTAAAAATGTATTCTTCAACTTTCCATTACGTTGTATCCCAACTCGACACAGGGCTTTTGATGTTATGGAGTTTGAGATACACTTCTATTTTATTTATTAAATGAACTGTTGTAATAAATAAACGCATCTAGATCATTTTTATCTTGCGCTTCAGATACTAGCATAGAGACTGTAAAATATAGCAAAATAACTACCTTAAAACAAATATTTAACTTTCACCCTGCCTAGAATTGAGCTTAGGACCTCAAACATGGCAGTCAAGCGCACCAAACACGAAACTAGGAGGCGGACTTACCTCCACTCGATTTGTATTTATTTTCATTGTTTTTTTTTTTTTTTTCAAATTGTGTTTTTATGTTTGTAGATTGTTTTTAAACTCTGTATATGTAAAAACTCTTATGGCGTTAATAAATAAATAAGTGCAATAAGGATGCCTTACCACGGTTCATTAAAAGCACTAGGACTTACATCATTGAAAGAACGACAGAAAAAGGGGACTTGATAGAATGTTTAAGATACTCAATAATTATTGATTGATTTGGTCTTTATTTTGTAAAACTCCAAATTTAAACTTATAATATTAAAAATCAAACACTGATTTGAGTCTACTGAACACTTAATTTTATTTTTACAAATATAAAAAATATAAAAACAAAAATTTCGTGACAATTGTTTCGCCTTGTTAGGGCATTTTCTAACGAATGTGAAGATTAGATGGATTGAATGTCCTTATATAGTTTTATAATTCAAGGTACTTAAGTAAAAAAAAATCTTATGAACTATAGCATGTACATTAATCATAATTGAGGTAAAAATCAATAGTTAAGGGCGAAGCTAAGTGTTTGATAGGTAATGGGAAATTTAGATATTTATAAAAATGAATTTCGGAAAAAAAAATAGCAGAGTAAGTACTTATCGACATACAAGTATGTATTGTGAGATGATTAATGAAGCTTTATAGTTTTATAACTTTAGATAATTGTTGTCGAAGATATATCAATAAGATTATAATAGGTTGTTGTTCTTTTTAATTCCAAAACATAATCGAAATATTATGAAGATATTTATATAAACATAATTTATTATTATACAGTATTTCTATTTTTAAGAATTTCTTATCAAAATACATAAATGCAATAACATGATTCATCCATTAATTACGCGTCATGTAACACATGTCACAAAATTTTTGTTTTTTTGTATTTTATAATTGTAAAAATAAAATAAAGTGTTCAGTAGACTCAAATCAGTGTTTGATTTCTTATTATTTTTATTTCATTTTTATTATTTTTTTCACGCCCATAAGGCTTTTACATACATGAAAGTTTTACAAAATATAAGTATATAAACAACATTAAATTTTAAAAATACAATATAAAGCAACAAAAGATAGAACAGTGTTAAGAAGTAAAGTTGGTATAAAAAAAAGAAGATGAGTATATAAACAACATAGATTTTAAAAAAAACACAATATAAAGAAATAAAATATAGGAACAGTGTTAAGAAGTATAGTTGGTATAAAAATAAAAATATGAGTGTATTAACAACATAAATTTAAAAAAAATTCCATATAAAGTAATAAAATATAGAACTGTGTTTAAAGTTAAGTTGGTTTAAAAAATAAAAATAAAATTATAACATTATATATATATACATATTTTTTTTAATTCTTTTTTTTTAATAAGCTAAAGAAATACAGTTAAAGGTTTAAAGCAGCTAGGTTCATAATGTTATAAAATACAATATGAACAGAATATTAAGTTCTATTTTATAAGGAACATCTACATTGATATTAAAAATTTACAAGACTCACGCTAAAGACATCGATGTTGTTAGCATATTGGTTCGCGAGTACATGCATCCGCATTACTGGCGAATTCGCGCTGTAATTGGTCGATGATGGACCGAAGTAATATTATAAGTACTCAATAATTACTAGGACTGCATGAAATGTATCAATTAAATCCCAGCACAAATTTACAGGGTCATAACTGGAAGCTATATCATCCCAAATACCTCAATGCCTAGAAAAACTTATTTCCAGCAGACTGGAATAAATCGCCAAGTTTAGTTGTCCATTCCCTTTCGGTCAGCCAGTTCAAAAACCGTTTGGATACTTTTTTGAAGGAAGAAGAACTTGAACAAAAAGCAGTACACGAGATATAGGCGCATCAGCAAAAACTGTCAGTCTATAACAAATAATAATAAAAAAATATAATTAAAAGTACAGAGAAATACATCTCATAGAAAGGCGTATTTTATTAGGGTGTATTCTAGTTTTTAGTGTCTATGAGAACATATTAATACATCAAAAAAATTGATTGACATTTGTATATGATAATTTATGTTATCATCATCATGATCATTATTATCTTTCCGCACATAATGGTGCATAAGGCACTATATGGTACATCAACCGCAGCGTATCTTGATCATTGTTGTGATGAATGTAAGATGATTACGCTTCGGGTACCAGTCCAGGGACTTTGAAATGTTCCGGAGTGAAAACACAATTTGAAATAAATATTTCATATCAACAATGTTAAGAACCGAACCCGAGACCTCTTGCATGGTAGGCAAACACGCTGACCATTACACCACGAGGTCGACTAAATTAAGCTTAAGTCCCTCTCTAAACACGAGAGCTTGTCTCTGTTTTTGAGAGGAACAGCGTTATATTATAATTAAATATGAAATGTATCAAAACTAAATTATGGATTTATTGTATTATATTAAAATGTATAAACAAAATCCTTTAAAAATAAAATGTACGCTATTTTTGCGGAATATCTTGCATAGCTTTGAAATGGTAATTAAATTGGTAAAATGAGAAACGGTTTTAAAAGACGCATCCTTAAAACCAATTTCTAATTAGAAAATTCAACCATGAATGGAGTCAGTTAAAATGTAATATTAACAAATTGTTTACGTTGCAAAGCTTAAGTCCCTCTCTAAACACGAGAGCTTGTCTCTGTTTTTGAGAGGAACAGCGTTGTATTATAATTAAATATGAAATGTATCAAAACTAAATTATGGATTTATTGTATTATATTAAAATATATAAATAAAACCCTTTAAAAATAAAATGTACGCTATTTTTGCGGAATATCTTGCATAGCTTTGAAATGGTAATTAAATTGGTAAAATGAGAAACGGTTTTAAAAGACACATCCTTAAAACCAATTTCTAATTAGAAAATTCAACCATGAATGGAGTCAGTTAAAATGTAATATTAACAAATTGTTTGCGTTGTTTTGAATAATTAAATAGGTATCATATAATATAAAGCAAAATTATTATGCGCACTTGCGTCTCATATCTTCTTAATATGTTATACGAGAAAGACGAAACGAGACGGAATCAAATGAAATTATTATAATTTTAATTAAAGTTTAGTAAGAGCCTGTTATTGCTCCGTGTGCCAGGTTTCTATTACTACAAACCATTACCAGGTAAATATTATATCGCTTTGTATATTCACTTTGAGATCCGTATTTTACATAAATCTACCCCTGAGATCCTAAACACGAAGTGTTATTAATTTATTGAATAATTTAGCGAGTTAAATTCAATTATTTCTATTTCGACACCAAAGTTAGGAAGTTCGGTTGTTTTGTTTTATTTATAGACTGTAAAACTAAACCAATATTTTTGAAAAATATTTTTGTGTCATATTATCATCGTTTTGATTTTTTAAAGTTTTGTAATTTTATAATTACTCCGCCTGTTTCGTCGCGAGTTATCGTCGATAAGTTTCGTTTACATTTAAAAGTAGAAACCCGTAGTTTTAAAAACATCAAGCGTTGATAAAATGGCTACTCGAAAACCGGAATTCTGTCACAACACATGACAACGCTTTAATTGATTGGTTATTGTTCACAAGAACCTTTGACAAATAATTAAAGTAGTTCATTTCAATCAAAACTATCTTTATTATTGTTTTTATATATATTCGAGAAATCTCGCGGTATAAAGAAATTTTCTAATTTTTACCGCGTGTAAAAAATCAATTACATTACAAATACAATTTCTCGTACCATTGAATTTTCTCATCAATTTCAAATTAAGGGATGGCTGAATTAAACTCATTTGTATATTATTGCTTCCCTGCATCCCTGAAAATAGGCTTGAAAATTAATGTTTCAAAAACTAAAGTAATGAGTGATGAAAACCAATCATGTTACTTCTTAGTAAATGGACAAATCATTGAAAAGGTTGTTAGTTATATATACCTAGGACACGAAATAAAAGCGATTTGCTTATGAATGTTGATAAATCGAAAGTGATGGTTTTTGAAAGGGATGAAAATATAACTAAATGTGAGATCAGCGTGAACGGAGATATTCTGAATCAGGTAGAAGCATTTGTGTACCTGGGAAGTATGTTTACTAGGGACGGAAAGGCCGATAAAGATATTGAAAGGAGGGTGAGTGCCGGGAACAGGGTGAACGGTGCACTAAAATCTACTTTGGCAAACAAATGTTTATCGCAGGAGGCTAAACTAGCAGTTTCTACTCTAATGTATGGGAGCGAAGTATGGAATTGGAAAAATAATGATGAAAGTAGGTTGAACGCTTCCTCTACATTCATACATCTCCTTATGCACGCACGCTGATTATTCCTACTTTTGACATGTCCATCTTCAAGTATTTGATGGACTCGATCGTGCTATGTCTTTCTCGGTCTTCCTCGTTTTCTGCATCCAGCAACATTTGCATCGTAGATCCTTTTAGTCATTCTTTCGCTGTCCATTCGCTCTACATGTCCAAACCAACGCAGCACCCCTTTCTTGATTCTGTCAATAATGCATGTCTCAGCCTTACACACTTCACGGATCTCGACATTTGTGCACCTATCATACATCGTTTTACCACACATTCGCCTGAGGGATCGCATTTCGACAGCATTCAACCTACTTTTATCATTATTTTTCCAATTCCATACTTCGCTCCCATACATTAGAGTTGGAACTAGAACTCCGTTGTGAACTGCTAGTTTAGCCTCCTGCGATAAACATTTGTTTGCCAAAGTAGATTTTAGTGCACCGTTCACCCTGTTCCCGGCACTCACCCTCCTTTCAACATCTTTATCGGCCTTTCCGTCCCTAGTAAACATACTTCCCAGGTACACAAATTCTTCTACCTGATTCAGAATATCTCCGTTCACGCTGATCTCACATTTAGTTATATTTTCATCCCTTTCAAAAACCATCACTTTCGATTTATCAACATTCATAAGCAAATCGCTTTTCTTGCATACCTCGTAGACTTTTGTTACTAAGAATTGAAGGTCTTCTTTGCTGCTAGCAAGAAGCACGGCATCATCCGCATACAGAAGACAGTTAACAGTTATACCATTCATTTTTGCTCCCATTCTTAAATCTTTCAGTTCTTTCATACAGTTATCGATGTATATGTTGAACAACCATGGTGACATTACACATCCCTGTTTGACTCCTTTAGGAATATTAAACCACGATGTGAATGACCCATTCACCTTCATACATGCTGTGCTGTCCTTATACAGTGACGCAATAGCCCTTCATATTATAAGTTTCGTAAAATTTAATTTTACCGTTTACATTAAAAAATAAATAATAGAATGTCCAGCAAAGTTCATTGCACACTTAAATTAAAATCAAGAACTTCTTCTTTTTTTTAATTTCTCAACAACGATCCTGATATTTCGCAATCCGAATGAGTGAAGTTCGGATAAACGAAGTTCTACTTCATTTTACGCATCCAGAAGCCGTACGAATGCAAGTCAGAATTTAGTGTGCCCTATGCACCAAGGAGTGCGGATAGGGAAATTATGATGATGGTGATTTCCTTTTTTTATCAGCATTTATTTTGTCATTTATTTGTATCACTTTGGTAAGATCCGTGCTTCAACATTAAAAATAAAACTTTTACTCTGCGCGACGCATCATCTAATTTTAAGACAGCCTACGTGGTTTAATGGCTAAGACGCTTGACTCACAAACGGAAGGTTCTGGCTTTGATTTCCGGTAAGATTTCTCTCGAGCTCAGGTGTTTTGTGCTGTAAATACCCCTGTAATTAAACGTTATTATGAAGAAAGCAGCCAGTCCACAATTCTGATCAAATAACATTATGGTGTTATCGGGTGCCGGAAGGTCAATTCTTTGTTCTGCTAAAAACAGCCAGGTCGCTTTCATGCAAAAACTCTATTCATCTTCTAAAAAAATAGTTTTGATCATAAAAACGGCATTTTCCAACTTACAGAAAATGTCGCGTTTGCAGTTTGCTGGGAATTAAATTAAAGTTTAAAAAAATGCTTATGTAGAAAAAAAAACATAGTTAAATTACAGTAACAAATTAATTTAGTGATTCTCTACAATTAAGTACCCTAATGTAAATATGTAATATGTTAAATACATAATGAAAAAGGATTAAAACATTAAGAGTATTGGTGAATTTTTCCGGAGATTTTTGTACGGCTCGAGCCGTACATTTACCTTAAAAGCTTGCAGCGCGAGAGGGTATTTTACTGTAACTAAAAATACGGGACTAAACGTAAGAACAAAGGATTCATCTCCTCATTACTCATGCTCTCCTGGTAGATCGTGAGCATATTACAAATCGGGAGAATGCACCTTGCGCGTATTTTGTTTTGTGTACATATTTATTTACTGACGGACTTATGCATTCTATTCTAACAATGGCAAATACAATTTATTGTAACAAATACAGGTACTAATCAAATAAAATACAATTAAATTAAATTAAAGCTAGAAAAAAAAATAAAAAATTACTATCTCACGATAAGATCCGGTCTATCTTAGTGATTTTTCAAATCCATTAAGGCTTACATTCAGTAAATCAAACATAAATATGGAGTCAATGTTATTTCTACGTTTTTGTAGATTTGAGATTTTTAACATCGACTCCATTTCTCCGTAAGTGTAGAGTCTGCCTTCTCGAGGCCAATCATCCATGCTATCTTAGCAAATGATGTTGCACCGATTCCATATGATTTATCCGGCCTACATAGAAGGGAGACCAGATCACGGATGCATATTCATAAAGAGGACGAACAAGTGAGCAATATAGTGTTTTGACTGTGAACATATTAGTAAGGTCACCAGATGTCCTGCTAACAAAACCTAGGAGTTTTAGTGACTTGAATATGTTCATTAAAGGTAAGTTATTTTTTACTCGACAGTATGTTATAGACCCTTATTCATATATAATTGTTAAAAAACGTGATATTTCCTTATTGCTGCTTTGTTAGGTTTATGTTTTTTTGTGTAACATCACAAAATTGTTGTTGACCGACGATATACGAGTAATCTCCATTTTTTTACAAACTGTGCTTTCTATTGTGGCAGTAAAAAGTTTTAGTTTATTGGTAGATTTACAAAATTCAACGCACGCTCCATCGCTTCAGTGAAACTTCCACCGATTTCTAGAACCTTCCGTCTATCACACCGCCTTTCTATGTTTAGTTTACAACTTCCGCATTCGCAGGAAGTTTGGCTTAACTTCTCTCCTTCGAACTTCCGAATCGGTTTCGTAAAATCCCATCAACAACTAACCTTATTCGTAAGAGACGTTTCGAGCTTCATCACGTTACCCAATTCGCTCTCGTTACGAATATTGGCTGTTTGGGTGTTTAATAATGTACTTACTTTCTCAAAAGTTCATCATAAGTTTGAGATTTTCATCCTTCCGCGTATGTCATGTACGATGAGGTATTCACAGCTTAAATTTATTAAGTTGTTATATCACTTTTTTATTCTGGAGCTTAAAAAGCTTATTTATTTTTACCAACGCAAATAATTTTCTCTGGCTTATTGTGCTCTGTCGTTTGAACTCTGATAACGTTGCGAATCGTTTTTCATCGCCCATCATCTGGGTCAATGACGACACATGGCGCAACAACCCAGAGAAACTCCAATTTACGTCCAAAGGGCTATCAATTGAGAAAAACAAAAAAACATTTTTTTGTGATTACTTAAATCAACTATATAATATATGTTTATATTCATTGACGAGTTTATAATATAAATGTATATTTATATTAATTTATACAACGTTGCTTTGACTATCTTACAAGGGTTATTTACATCCACAGATTAAACGATAAAATTAAACCTTACAAACCACGTATTTAATTTACGATAAACACATTATTTGCGATTTTCCCAAAATGTATTTTTCCTAATTATTTTACGTCCTGGTCTCTTATTATTCACAAAGGGTCCTGTAACAATGGGACCACGTGGCAGAGGATCCTGCAAATCCTCGGTGACGTATAACCGCAAAAACCCCCTAGATCATCCGTCAAGCCTTCCATATGAGAGGATATGATTAATATCCTTAGACGGCTCCATGCTGTGTAAATAACGGCCCAGAAAGGTACGCCGTGCATAGTGTAGGTACTTTTTCTGGTACGCTAAACATAAATTGCACAGTTGAGAAACTGAGATACCCTTACGATATTTTTCCTTTGTTTTTATCCTAATTAAATCCCCCCACTAAACGCCAATATTAGTCAATTTATGTCGAAGCTTCGTGTGGAATTTTAAACATAATGAGGAACTTCAGCCCTACGGGAAATTGGATACAAAAAATGTTTTCTTACGCGGGGTAAAAATTAAAGCATTAAATTGTACTGCAAAGTTTCTTGAAAATGTACAGAAAAAATAATAAAAAATATTTTGATAAAAACGCACTACTTTAAATGACGTCACTGGTTCATGTGAATCAACCTATGATCTGAGAGCTATGGAAGATTTCCGGTCTGCTTGTCGCTTCTGGACCAATAGGAAGAACTGAATGAGAATAAGCGGAAATGAACCTCTGACGTCACACGCGGAGTTATTTCAGAGATACAAAACTTTAAAAAATCGTAGCGCCGATAATACGATACGTAAAAATTTAAAAAAAAAAATTGAGTTAGTTTAACAGTCTATTAACAAATAAAAAATTTGAAAAAAACCACTGAACTTCCTCATTGGCATTCTGCCTACCATATGCTTTATTTTGTTGAAAAAATATCAACAGTGAAATAGAAAATATAAAATGGTACCAATGAAAAAACTTAACCAATATCAGGTATCTACAAATATAAAGTAAATACAAACAAGTAAAAAAAAATTACTGATAATATTTCATTGATTCCAAACTTACAAAATTTTCCTTCTTTCAAAAAACACGCACTATCCTGGATTCAAACTAAAGGTTTGAACTCTTTTTTTCCATGAAATATTTTGTTGCCATTTACAAATATTTTAATATTTTTATTTACTTTTTTAATTGCTATAAAAAAATAACATATAATCTTTTGAATAATATTTTATTTTCTCTTTCTTATGTTACACAAAAATATTATAACTGTCTATTTATTATAGGAGCAAAAATTCATTTAAATTTTCTTGTATACCCACAAACAGGCCGTGCCTTTGTGGGATTTTTTGTTTACTATTATTACTATTAATATGTATTTTACTGCTATGTAATTATCCTTTATTTTTTTAATACTCTCTTTTACCTCTTTATGTATATTGTAAAAAAAAAACAAAAAAAAATATTTAAAAAATAAAACCAGCCAATATCACGTCACAAATCCTGTAAATGCCTAGACTTCCATGTTTTCTTCTCTGAAAAGGGAAATTCTGTAAATATCTGCTTTGTGACGTACTTAATTAATCCTTAAAATAAAGTTCTGAATAAATTGTGAATATATAACAGTTTTCATCATGCTAACATTAAATTTACGAAGTGGAAATGTTTCCTAACTCCAGCACAGGTAATTCAAAAAAATATTTCAGTTCTGAACAAACATCCAAGCCGGTAAAAAAGGATTTTGTATCATTACTTTTTTGCGGGGCGGCGTCTCGACGCCAACCGACGCCGATGTCATTCCTGGGAACAGCGCCGGTGTAGATATATAGACGCCAATCAAAAATTCATTTATCTCGCCTAGCACTGAAATAATACGATGTGTTTTCATTTTACTAAATGCCTGCTAACTTTTTAATTATCTCCAATTGAAACAGAATTGAACAAAAGTTTAAATAAATAATGTTGATTTGTTTCTATTATATATTTAATTAAAAATGTTAACTGTATGTTTTTAATCGGGTTGTTTTAAAACGAGATATATATATTTTCTTTATTTTTTTTTTACAGTTTCATTAATCAAAAAGTTTAGTTACATAAATCTACTTTTACATATTAAGTTAATATTAAAACAACTGTTACTTTCCAAAAAGAATCTAGTTCTTTGCCTTGAGAGTAGCTTACACTGTTTTAGTTATTTAGTGGATTTGAGTTATAAAATTTCAAATAATCAAAATTAATGTTACAAATGTTATTTGAAGTCATTTTTTAAACTTTTTCGTTTTCTTTAATACTTTAACCTTGACTATACTAAAAAAGTTTTTAAGAGAACACGAAATTGTATAAGTAATAATAATAAATTATTATTAATCTCCCATAAAAAAAGAAACGTGTTTATAAAACCTAATTTCAGTGTTTGGGCGTTTAGATGAATAATTGTGTAAAATTATTAATAAAGGACATATTGTGAGCAAAGTACAAATCATTGTCTAATTATCTATTCATTTTTTAATTACGGACTTTAAAGGCAGGTATTTTTATTTAATTTGCTTACTTCTCCGGCCCTGTCAGTAATCTGACCTTTTCATTTATTTATTTTTTATTTGCCTTTTGAAGATTTCTTTTTTTGCGCAATATTTTAGCGTGTTCTTTGTTTGAAACCACTGTGTCATATATAATATGTACATGCAAACTTTTTTTTTGCTTTTTTTTCGTTTATCTTTTAAGTATTCTGAAAAAACTTTTTTTAGTTTTTAGGTGATTCTAGCTCCTGTAAGAAACAATGGAGCTAGAATCACCTAAAAACTAAAAAAGTTTTTTCAGAATACCTAAACAAGATACACGAAAAAAAAGCAAAAAAAAAGTTGGCATGTTAAATATTATATATGACACAGTGGTTTCAAACAAAGGAACATATATTGCGCAAAAAAAGAATATTCAAAAGGACAAATAAGAAAAAATAATATCTATTTTGTTTAAAAAAACATTGCCCTAGTTGCATAATCCAGGGAGAAAATACAGGAATACGTTTTTATGAAGTAAAACCAGACCGCGTTTCCTCTTAAAAGTGGTAGGCGAACGTACAAATATCTTCACTACGAGACAGACTTATCTCTTTTTCCTTAATCAGTATTTTTACCAGAGACGAAAACACTTCTTCGAGGTTTCTGGCTCTAATTTCCACTCATAACTGTATCTTCGTCTGCAGTAGAAAGAAGAAAAAAACTCTTGGTTTATAAATAATATTTTCATTTTTTAAAAACCAAAGTGACGTAAAACGTGAGTTTTTGTTTAAAATCTCGCTAAATTATTTTAAGTAGACAATAGAGAAGTCTTTAGTTTTCCCGCGCATGTGGGTATTATGGTAATCTCTGAAGAAACCGTGGAAGCCTGTATTATTTTAGCCAAGTAATTTAAGTTCAGGATGTTTATGGTTTAATATTCCCTGACTGCAAAGCCAAGACATGAGCTTAGTAAAGCGTAAAATTAAGATGTGTTTGAAGTAAAAAATAATAAATCAAGGAGTTATTTTTTTTACACGTTTAATATATTAGATAAAAGCAATACTTTATTTGCATCTGCAAAACATTTTCATACACAGAATTTACGATTTGCATTTTTTTATTTAAAAGACAATTGCAGTCTGCATTATTTTCGTAATGCAGACTGTAAATACAAGGTAGAAGTCAACGAATAAAAATATAGCTGCCGATATATACAGAAAAATAGGTCTATATTATCAAGCGCATTGCCCTATTATTGAGTGCAGTCGTACGGCTTCTGAGTGCGTAAAACAGTGCATGAGATCTCAAAAAGTGCATGAGAACACAAAAAAAAATATAAAGAACACAAAAAAACAAAAAATTTTGAACGATGGTTTAGATATTTTAGATGCATGTAAATTTTAGTATGTAAAATGTATGTTAGTGAAAAGGGTACTTTTAAAAACAAGTAACTTTATGAAAATATATTGGAAAATTTAAAAACAAAATGAAGTATCATAATCATCATCATCATTATTCCCTTTCCGCGCCTAATGGTGCATAGGATACTGCATTGGTACACGAATCGCATCGTATCTTGATTATAATATATTACTAAGCATTAAGATTCGATTACATACAATGTTTGTTCTAGCAGAACGCCTGTATGTGTTTATTCTTAAACAAAATAAATGTTTGTCGACAAACTCTTGATTATAGGAGATTGCAAAAGTGTAGCTTTTTCGGGGGAAAAACCCCTGTTTTAAAAATATTTTGTCTAAATTCGCCTCCATTAACAACCCCTCGCCCTATTTAAATACCCCCTCCACCCTCAACATCTGTCAACTGAAATGAAACACTCTAATCTTAAGAGCAAAGCATAACGTTTGTCGAGGATATTAAAAATCAATTGATTTAATGTCCTCCCATTTGAAAGAGCGATTTCCTTTCAATCAAAAATAATTTGGTCCTTATTAGCCCATTACACGAACACTCCAATTTACAAATTAAATGATTCTTCTATCATATTTTTACAATGCACAAATCGAATCTTGTTCTTCTTCTTCTTCTTTTCCATATCCGCTCCTTGATGGAGCATGCGGACATCTCCGGACGCCTCCAGTAGACCTTACTGCCAGCCAGCACTCTCGTCTCTTCCCATGTCGATCCTGCGTCCCTCAGTTCCACCGAATAAAGCCAAAAGATTGGCATCGACGGTCTTCCAGGGCGGCGGGATTTATGTTATGTAAATCAATACCACCTGATCGAGGTGTAGAAATGAACTCATCCTGAAGTTGTGTGACTTGGAGTACACATATTTATGGTTAACGTAATACCTACTAACAATCGGAGTAGAGCCTTTTATATACTGTAAATTATTTCTACGACTAAAAATTGCGTTTTAGTTGTCAAATATCTTCTTTTCCTTTTTATTTATTTATTACATTTTATTTTCGTTTTATAATTGATATTTATTTTAATTTTCTCATTTGTATTTTTATTAATTTTTTCCCTTATATACAAAGATTTATAATAAAATCATGTGACCTCACTGGAGTTACCTGTGCCGAGGACACTTTTTAAAAATATTTTTTTATTGGAGAATAAACAGACAGAGATACTTAACAAAATTTTCAGAAAGTGTATATTTAATTTATGTACACCTTCATTATCAATATGATAAAACGTACAACAAAATAACAAAAACATAACATAAACTATACATTTGTGGAGCAGTTTATTCAATATTGGTTTTGGCGAATGAGACAAACCATTTTACTTCTACCCAGCTCTACTATCCATTTTTTATAGCTTTTCTGAACATTTTCTCATTTCTAATTGTTTTAATAGACAGTTTAAGTAGGTTATAGATTTAATTGCATAATACTCAAAATCTCTCTGTCCGAAAGTGGTATAAGTATGCATTTGTTTAAGTTGTCTTTGTGTTGAGGATCTAGTGATTGTATTATTTGTATGTGTTGTATTGTAGGGGTTATGTCTTTCATTTGAATAAGAATAGTTTTTGAATCTGTAAGCGAGTATTGTTTTAGCGTAAAATTGCTTTGGTGTTATAAGTTGTGAATTGTGGAATATTTCTTCAGTAAATGTCTATATCGGGACTCTATTTTAATTTTTGATTTTTGTGCAACAAATACACTATTTAAAACTGTGTCACTCGCACCACCTTTTCCGACTATACCATACTCCAAAATTATTATTATTATTATGACACTAATCTTCATTTTTAATTGTAAGTGGGAAATTTTTTATTTAATATCTTAGGATCCAATTTTTATTATTATCGTAGTGTTTTCTAATTTATATTTGTGTTTTTTTTTTAATTAGTAGAAGTATGTTTTCTAAATTATATTTATGCTCCAATTTTTATTATTATCGGTATATTTTCTAATTTATTATGCTTCTTTTTTATTATTATTGGAAGGCTCCAGTTATATTGGTTTTTAATTTTTTGATATTATTATTAATTTATGTATCAATAATTAAAATTAATATATCAATAAATAAATTTAAAGTAAATCTAAAGATTTTTTTTAACTACATTTAATTTTAACTAGTATGAATGTAGTATTTTTTATGATATTTCTTTATATACCCTGATTTTTTTTTCTCATGCACTCGTATTTAAAATTATATGAACTCTTATAAATATATTTTTTTTGCACCACAACAGGCCAAGAGGCCTAATTACAGTGGTGAATTACATTACAGAGCACCCAGGCTTGAGAAAAATCACATTTTAATTTTTGTGTTCTCACCGGGAATCGAACCCGGAACCTTCCGTGCGTGAATCAAGCGTCTTGACCACTACACCACGGAGGCCGCCAAAACTCTTATAAATAAACAACTACAACAGTGTAAGTTACTCTCCAAGCTCAAGAGTTAGTCTCTTTTTTTGGAGAGTTACAGTGATAACATTTACTAGATGTGTAAAAGTAGATATGTATAGAATTTTTAAAAAAACATGTACCTTTTATGAAATTTATTAGTAAAAAATTCAAAAAATCATCATTTAATGAAAAATAACGCATTTAAAAAAAAAGTTCCTGCCTAAATACGGAAATTTCCTAGCTAGTCGGAACCTGTAACAATGAACCTCTGTACATTTTAAAACTGTCAAATAAATCAATTAAAAACAGAAAGTTCTTTTGCTGTGATTTGATTCAATGAATGTAATTAATAACCTTTAAATAAGCGGTGATACTTGCACGATTATAGAATTAATCTTTTAGTGACTTGTACGAAGTTCGTCGGAGTTTAGAAATTGAAAAAAATAATGATAATATTCTGATTTACAAAAATTCTATAATGGACATAGACTTTTACAACTGAATTTGATACTAGTAAATACAGTTTTTATTACCATTTATGTTTGCAATATAGTCATGAGGAAAAATGACAATATCCGACAAAGGTCCTCCATATAATTAGCCTAACTCGCTTAGTAAAAGTAGTAGAATTAAATACAATTAAAATCTCAATTTATAACATTTTTAATTTAACAAGACTAACTCGTTTATTGACAAAAAAAAAATCGCTTTTTGTACGAGCGAAACAGATAAGAAAACCCACTTTCAGACGAAGCGGTTCGTCTCGAAAATTTTATTGGTGATCTTGAGGAAATTGTTGTCAGACTGCAGAGAAACTCACCTCGTCTGGGTCTACAAAAAAGCTCAAAATTTTGGTCAACAAATTCTGTTCTGACCTTGATCAGCCTCTTTAATAATGGGCAGAGGATCGAGAAAGCTGACAGCTTTAAATATTTAGGAGTTCACATAACTAAGGATGTTGGCATCCACAAAGAGCTCGCAACCCGCTTAGGAATCGCTGGAGCAATTATGCTGTCCGGAACTCAAGTCTGTATTCGGTCAAAACGATATGAATACAAGGATTTGTTTAAAAATAAAATGCTAAAATTCTTTCTTAATAAATTTGATACATCGCATCGTTTAATTAAATATTTATCGTTACAAAACATCACTTCTAGCGTGTTTCCACCATCTGTACCCTTACATTTTAACCCTGGACCCGATATAAACATTGTGCGACATTGAAAAATAATTATACGATAAATTTAGGAGTACAAAACGAATACTTTGCTTTATAAATTTGAAAAGGTTTAAATCGGGTCCACCCATATCTCCGTAATTGAAAGAGAATCTGAATTTCTTCCATCATATTAATATTCAGGCAAGATGACAACTAAAAGGACAGTGAAGAACCCTAAATTACCCTGAAAAGGTATTCTCACTTGTCCTAGAGGTATTTAAATAAGTTCTGGAGACGTTTCATCGATATTATTAAGGTATTTCCATCGAGTTAGGTTGTAATTGAAGAATCTTCATATTGTGGATTGCAGAAAATTAAATTATTTGCTTTGTGTATTAAGTTTGGGTTTATTTTATAGAACTCCATATCTTAATATTTGAACCAAACGTTGAACGTAAAAATTAAACTTTTCGAATGTTACAAGAACTAAACAAGGCGATTCTATCGAGTTTTTCCGGCTTATTCTGAATTTTCCAAATTTTCTAGCTCGTATGGTTTTAGAGTAAAATGGGTTAGAAATGTCAAGAATTTAATTTTTATGGAAAAATGTAAGTACATAATTACAAGATTTACTTTAAGAATATTTTTTTATTCAATTTAACCTGTATTTTATTACTGAAGTCTCTTTTGAGGTGCCAATAGTTGTTTGCAGGCATGTTTTCACTATATGTTCCCTTGTGGGGCGAACAATATAGCTGATATCTCGGTGAAATCTCTCAACACATGGTAAACAGCAGATACGTGGGACCCAAATCTTATCCTGATCTCCAACTTTACTGGGGGGCTATATTTCTTTTTTTGAAGCTTAAGTCACTTTTCCACTCACATAACAAAAAAATTCAGAAGTATTCACACGGTTGCGTGGCATTGTACCGTAAAACATATCGTACATAATTTCAGTAGTTTTCAAATTCGGTTAGTTGTAAGTGTGATACTATTTACTAAAAATATAGAATAGATATTTACTTTACTAACAGCTAAAAATTAGTGTAATGGGCGTTATTCTAAAGCACGCTTAAAACCCGGCAATTTAATTATTATCGGGAAACTTAAAGTGAAATTATAGGTAAATAAAAATTACACATGATAGGCGAGTATATAGTAATTTGGTAGTAAAACATAAAATTACAAAAAAAACAAAGGGCATATTCGGATTCAGTAACCAAAATTATATACGAATTAACTATTATAGTTTATGTATAGATATTATAACAAAATCATCGTCGATTAGTGTTATTTTCACTTCTCAATAAATGCTTACTTTTAAAAGTATTAGAAAATTATTTTAAAAGCATATTTAAATGGTTACTTTTAGATTTACAAATCATTAGGAACAAAAAACCTAATTAGAGGGTAATAATGGAGAGTTAGGGAAAATGCCTCACAATTTAACTTGTTAATTATTATTATCTATTAAAATGTAATTGGCTAGCTTGGAACGGGAAATGTACACTTTTTATCTGGGAAAAGTGTTCAAAAAAAATGTATGTAATATGATAAATAAATACAATTGGAAATATTTGAAAACAGGAAAGAAACACGGTTATGGACCTACCGTTGATACGATGAGGATGTTCTTCAATTTTGGGCACTGGATGATGAAATTCACTATGAATTATATAATGATTTACGATAACTTTTATGATAACAACGACGCGCGACAAATCCAAGAAATTTTAAGTAATATCTAATATAATGTCAAAAATATTGTTTGTTCTGTTCCAAATCCAAATGTTTTTTTGTATTTCTTCTAATTCGATGTAAGGTAGGTATCGTAAGGATGGGTCAAGGAAAGGATAGGAAAGAAAGTTTATCAGCCAGAAATAATATCGATAAATGATATTCTATACCAAACATAAGCCACAGAAACTAGTTAAAAAATAATCATAGAAATAACAAACGAAACCCCTAAAAATGAGGTTTGATTCGCTATTTGTAAGAATTCCTTCAAGATCAAGTTTTTTAACTGCTATTTCTTTACTTTCCTATGTATCGTTTCTTCCGCTTGCTTTATCTTTCATTTTAACAAACAAAGGGGAAACATTTTTCTAATCTCCCGGTAGAAACTTTTCAGGAAAGTCTTTCAATATTCTTTGTCCTTCTTGTATCATCTGGAACGAAGGGTTAAAATATTATATCTACTAAATATTCGAATGGGTTTTATACAAGTTAATACAAAAGTTGCACAAGTAAAAATATTACGCAAATATTTTACATTTAAATGCTTTTGATTGATTCAGAATATGGGTCATCCGTTATCAACTATTTATTGACTATTTTAATTAATTACCTAGAGACGACAACGAAGAAACGTGAAGATTTATCTTTTTTTTTAAAAATCCTTTGTAGTTTAACTTGTAATATTTAACTCATTGTACAGCTTCTATTCCTTGTATAATGAGTTTTGAGACTCTGTTTTTCTCCTCATTGGTGATCTGGTATTTTTTTATTCCTTGTTTCATATATATGACAATGTTGGTAAAGTTTGATTATACTTTATTTTATTATCCATAAAAATTGCTGCATTACATTTTATTTGTTGCTTTTCTGTGAGCAAGCCAATTTTTTGGTGCATTCTTTCTACATTAGAATACATATATCTTTTGAGTACGAGTATAATCATTATCGCCATCTAACACCTAGACTTCTATATTCCCTTTTCTAGGGTGCTCTTTATCTCCGAAGCAACAAATTTCTTTAAATATTTCGTTGCATCGCACTTCCCTCGACCATACAATAATATAGCTTTAATATATAAGTAAAAACTGTTTTTTAAATTTTATTTTAAAAAACAGTTTTTACTTTGTGATATGACATTTTACACATATTAATTTATAAATGTTTATGAAATACTTTAACTTTCGAGTTCGTCTACAATATTTTATAATATTTATAAAACATTTGTTTGTCCCAAGCTAGAATTCTTCTGTTTAACACAGATAAAGCGTCAACAAACTATTTGAAAAAATCTCCAATACCTCGAATGTGCAACTAATATAACAATAGATTTACCGAGGCTGATATTTTTTATGACAATGTATGTAAATTTGGATCAAAAATTATAGAAATATTGAGAAAAACAGATTTTTAGCTTTATTTTTATTTACATATTTTTTCCATTTCTTTTCTTTCACATTTGTTATATTTAACATAATTTTAATTATTCTGTTCTGATTCCTGGTCCCATCCCTGATGTATGGGAGCGAAGTATGGACTTGGAAAAACAGGGATGAAAGTAGGCTGAATGCTGTCGAAATGCGATCTCTCAGGCGAATGTGTGGTAAAACTATGTACGATAGATGCACAAATGCTGAGATCCGTACATTATGTAAGGCTGAGACAAGCATTATCGACAAAATCAAGAAAGGAGCTCTGCGCTGGTTTGGACATGTAGAACGAATAGACAGCGAGAGAACGGCTAAGAATATTTACAATGCGAATGTTGATGGATACAGAAATAGAGGAAGACCGAGAAAGACATGGCATGACCAAATCCAACAAATACTTAAAGATGGACTTAAAGATGTCAAAAGTCGGAATAATCGGCGCGCGTGCATGAGAAGATGTATGAATGTAGAGGAAGCGAGATCTATATGCAAAGATAGAGTGTTGTGGCGTTCTATCCTCTCTGCCTACCCTTACGGGGAAACGGCGTGATGGTTTGTTTGTTTGTTTGTTTAATTATTGTATCAAGTGTAAACATTTTTTTTGGTGTGTGCATGAGTGTCCTACACTTAATATACAAAGAAATTGACAATATTTGTGTACATAGGTACTGTTGGTTTACCTAATAAATAAAAATATATAAATAGCAACACGATTAATTCTAAGTGAGTTTAAGTCCTGATAGTGAGGAAGTAACCTCGAAACAGGTCGACGAATAACTCAAAAGTTTAAGTGGTTTATACAAATGTATAAATAAATAACTTTAAAATATCTGTGAACTTTGATAATATGATACATTGTCACAGTAATAATGGACCATTTAGCACTTTCCGTCCAACAGAAAAACTTTTCCGACTTTACGACACCTATTTGAAATCCTAAACTTTCTACTTGACCCTTTGGATAACCTTTTTGAATAATGGATCAATTTCCACTTGGAATTGGACAGTTATTGGTAATTTTTCACAACTTTATTTTCCTTTCGCTTTGAAAAAATGATTATAACAATGATATTCGCCTATCTTACGATGGTTTACGGTTTTACATCTAAATTTACAGCTAAAATATAAAATTTATGAAGGTATCATATCTCTCAGGAATAACCTGCAAACCGTTTATTATAAAACCGTATTTACAGAGAAATAGGATTGAACATGGTTTTAATGAAAGATGATAACAAATACAATAATTAAAACCATTGGACAATATCTTTATCGCCAAGCATCTCCCCACTACTGGGGGTCGTGACCATCCTTCCTCTTTGTCTTCAACCCGTAATGGATTATTGTACCCCCGCGTCTCCCGATACACCACCACCCGCATCGCTCCAACTACGGATTATATTACATTGATATATTTTGGAATTTTCCATTTAAAATTATTATTTCTTACAAAATGGTGAGAAAGATCTGTAATGAAATGAAATACCATAGAGTAAAAAATTACGGGACCTATCCGAATGTCTATAGATTCAACAGTCATAAAACTATAAAGTGTCAGACACTATTGTCTATGCTAAGATTAAGTCAAAACCTTAATATTTGAAAAATGGCCGATATGGTGAAACATTCACAATTTTGCCTATCTTTAAACACCCAAATTTTAAAAAAATATGCATTTATGATATTTTTTTTCATTGAAAATATTGTTGACAAAATAAACATAAAATTATAAATGGCTTATTTTTATTTATTTATTATAATTTATTTTTTGTATTTTATAATAGGGGTATACATTAATTACAAATACAAAAAAAAAACTATTACATTAACACAAAAAAAGCATCAAGCCATGGCCAGTGTGTGGGTATACATTTTATTTTTAATTGAAATAAAGGCTACTGGAAGAATACAATAGATATCAATAAGTTAAAAAATGAGTGATGATATTAAAACACAATTTTTTTGTCACTAAAAATGAGAAAATTATAATAAAAGTATATTCTATTCATTAAAAAATAAGGTATTTAAATCCGTTGTTTCTATCCATAATTTCAACAAAAAATCTAAATCGAAATGTATTCAAGTAATTAATATCTATCATACTATATATCCATATGAAATGCGTTGAACAGTTTTGGAACTATGAAAAATGAGTGTCTTTGCCCGAGTCTGGATTTACAATAAGGGATTTCAAGTAAACTATAAATGTTGACGCGTAAAAACATATTTTAGACTTACATAATCTTTAATAATTACGTTTCACATCTCTTATAAAGTGAAAATTCGTGTTTAGAGAGGAAGTTCGTTTTAAATTGTTGAAACACATAGAGTAATGTCACTTGCACTCGAGCATATCTCTTCATGGACAAAAAAACGTGGACTTCTCATAAATCCAACAAAAACTCAAATTGTCGTAGTAAACAAATGTATTCAAAAGTGAATTTTTCCACACTTCCTCTTTTTAAAATAGATGGTACAGAAATTCCATTTATGTCTTCAGTCAAAAACTTAGGTATTATCATTCATAAGCATTTAGGGTGGCACGATCAGGTTAACGAAGTGAGTCGTAAACTTTATAGCAGTTTGCACTTACTTAAAAGATTACAGAATTTCTTGCCAATTAATGTTGAGCAAACATTAGTCCAGAGCTTACTTCTTCCACTCCTTGACTATGCGGATGTATGTTATCCAGAAGCTCACTCTGAATTACTTGATAAGTAAGAACGATTGCAGAATATTTGTATTCGTTATATCTTTGATCTTCGCAAATTTAACCACATAACCGGGTATCGCACGCAACTACACTGGCTCAGTATCAGGCATAGAAGAAACATTCACTTTCTATCACTTCTTCACAATATTTTAAATAATCCCACTTCGCCTGTTTATCTGAGAGAGCTCATCCAACCTCTTTCACAACACGGACTATAGCTTCGTTCTAGTAACGAGAGAACCCTTTTAATACCCTGTCATAGCTCTAATTTTCTTGCCTCCTCTTTCACAGTAGTAGCCGCTCGATTGTGGAATAATCTACCCACTAATGTTAGAGACGCCCCTTCTTCATTTACATTTAAGTCAAGATTAAAATGTCACTATCTAAATATTTAAATTGTTCCTTTATCCTTCTTCTTTCCTTCCCATCCCCTCTCCTCTCTTCATAGTATGGTGTTATTTTTTTTTATAAATATATTTGTTTTTGTTAATCTTTGTTTTTAGTTTTTGTATAAAATTGTAAGATTCAATATGTCCATGTATTTATAATTTTCTCAAACCGAACGGTTTGGGTAGGTAGGAAGAAATCGCCTTAAGGCAATATGCCCGCCCTTATATGTATATATATTATATATGTATATAAAGTGTCAAATAAATCATATAATCTATTTTATTTATATTTCATTTTAAACATCCAAAATAGATTTCTTAAAATAAAATATTATATTCTACCTTTATACACAATTTTTCTGCCGTATGTAGTTTAGGATAGGGTGTGTCTCATGTGTTTTTTTCATTTAGATTTAGATGTTTTATTATTTGCCATTGATTTAAATTTTTCTCAACTCTTCCATCTGTTGACTTTCGTGAAGTAAAAAAGCTGAAACATTTATCAAACATTGTTGATTTAACTTACTGGTATTTTATTTTATTTTATTTTATTTTTTTTTTTTTTTATTTTTTTTATTTAGAAAACATACAGTCATACAAAATAAGTACTAAAAACAACAATTTTTAACATAAAAAGACCAATTAAGTTTTCATAAATTAAAAAGATATAAACATTAAATGTGACAAAAAATAAAAAATAAATAAGAATATTAAGTGAAAAAAGGATAATTGTTGACATTTGCGTTTTCCATGGAGGTAATAAATTAAAATAAATAAAAATACCGAATGTATACTCCGAGCCATCCACGCACACACATGAGCGCACATATAAAACATACACAAACATATACATTACATGCGGCACATATACATAGCATAAACCACTCAAGATGTACATTCAGCAACTATCCCAAATAATCGACCCCATGAAGAAATTTTCTGTACAAATGCAACGTGCAGTTAAAAATGTCTACATCAATACTGAGTCCGTTATAATTTCTACAAGTACGTCTAATGAATGAATTCGAGGTATAATTGTTTTTACAAGTTGGTACATAAAAAAGGGAATTTAATCTAGTATAGCGAAGAGGACAACGGAAACCAATATTTTGTAAAAGATACGGCGAATCAACTATGTTATTGAGAATTTTGAAAAGAAAAATTAAATCATATCTAAGGCGCCTTTTTTGTAGTGATTCTATATTAAAATTGATCAAAGATGCGCCGTAATCATTTTCAATGTTACCAAAACGATATTCCAGGCTCCTTATAAATTTCTTTTGAATGTTTTCAATTTGATTAATATACACATTATATTGAGGGGACCATACTAATGAAGCGAATTCGAGTTGACTTCGCACATAAGTATAGTAAAGAAGTTTTCATGTATTTGGTGATGAGAATGGCTTGGAGATTCGTAAGATAAACCCTAGAAGTCTGTACGCCTTATCTACTATTGTATTTATGTGATCTCTAAATAAAAGCTTATCATCCATCAGTACACCCAAATCTCTTGCTTTTATTGAACGATTGACAATTTTCCCAGATAGTTTGTATAAGAAGTATATATTTTTTTTAAGTTATCAGGCGTTGCCTAGTAGGTGAATTGGTTCAGTCGTATAAATATCACCCACATGATAAAGGTTTCAGCTCTTTTACTTCACAAAAGTCAACAGATGGAAAAGTTGAGTAAACTTCGATGTTTAAACATGGGCAGAAAGGTAAAAGCTACACAGTGTGTAAAGTGGCCACTCAAACCAGCCACTGACAGGTCATTAGCCTTGTTAATGCCTAGTCTTCTATTTTATTTGCTCGAAAATGTTAAATACAAATTGATTATCTAAAAAGTACCAGCTCGGACGATGAAAATGTTTGGGTCATTAAAAAATATTAAAGAAATCCAAAATTCACAATTTCCGCGTCAAGGCCCTAAAGACTTTAAATTTATTGTCAGCGAATTCAAAATGATTTTTTTTAAATAAGTTTTCTTAAAAAATATTGAAAAATTGGCACAAAAACCATGGACCCGCGTCAAAAGATCTTTGGATCGAGTCTAAATTTTTTCAGCCTTAGACAATGCAAGGGTTCTTTTTGTCACCGCGTAATAAATTCGGTTTCTTATTGTATCTTTAGGGATGGGACGTTAGGTAGAAATATTTCGGCGTAAATGACGTCATTAAGACACGATTTAGTAGAAATCGGGGTGAGTAAAATAAGGCTATGTTTTATCGTTGCCTGTGGGTGGTAACCGAATTTTAAGGGGTCGATTTTCGCAGTTTTGGGCGATTTATTTAAACATAATCATAAAAAACAATTTGATAGCACAGTTTTGATAGCTCATTTGAGCATTATACTCGTATGTGGGGCAGGAGCAGCAGGTTGAGGTTTAAAAAGCTGAAAATAATAAAAACAATGTTTATTTGGAGCTTTTTTCAACAACGAATTTACAAAATATTTTGAAATTTGAGAAAAATACAAATATTTCATAGTAAAGATGTTGATGCCTAAAACCACCTTCTAAACTAGTGATTCCCAAAGTGGTCTATATCGACCCCCAGGGGTCTATGACAACCTGCAAGGGGTCTACGTCAACCAAAAAAAAATTTGGGGGTCCATGAAATGAAAATGGGGGTCCACGAAATTGGATCTCAACATACACTGATAGTACTTCTGTACTTCTGGCTGCAAAAAAACATACCCGTTACTTATCCTGTATTATGGAATATGGCGAGAATATTTTTTATTTCCTTTCCATCGTCATACCTAGTGGAAATCTCGGCTAAAAGTTCGGTAGACTCAAATCAGTATTTGATTTTTATGTAAAAGGTAATGATAGACTTTCGATTTACGGGAAATTCGCTAAGCAGCAGAACTCACCAAAGAGAACTTGCGACGTTACACGTGGAATAATTTCAAAATTACAAAACTTAAAATAAAATATGACGCTAATAATATGTTACACAAAAATATTAATACTTTATTCTCCTTTTATATGAATTCGGAGTACAGGTAAACGTCGTTTTGAGCTGGTTTGATTTACGCCGATTTACAATTACGCCGGTTAGTGCCGGCGTGGGATTCCCCGGTTCGGCCGACATCAGATGACAGTAAGCTCTGCGATTCTAATAGCAGATACACTTTTACACTTTGTTTTATTATATTACCGTGTATGCGAGCAGCCTATTGTGTGTGTGAAATTGTATTCGAGTTAGTTTTTGCGTTGTTTTTAAGGAAAATAAAAAGGTATTATATTTTTTATTTTTTTTATTATTAAAAGAATATTCAATTATATGTAGTTTATGAATTGGATGCTTTTTTCAAAAAAGTGTGAGAATTTAATTTTGTACCGACGAACTGGTGAGTTAGTATTTATCATAAAAAAAACATTATTTATATCAAGAGATTATTATTTATTTTGTAAACGAATTTAAACTGTATTTATTCAATACATTCATACTTTATTTTGAATGTATAAAATAACTATGTGAAATTGTTCGAAAATAAATATTATTATTACAAAAAAAAGATATGTATTACATAAACATGTGAGATTGTTCTTAGAATTTTGACACGGAAGCCAACCTTATATCTTCCATTGTATTTGTGTTCATTTTACGCCGATTTTTTTTACGCCGGTGTCTCTAACAGAACCCCGGCGTAAAACGACGTTTACCTGTATTACTTTTTACATTTTTAGTACCTACTTATAGTTTTATTTTTGTTTTTATGGTAATTTCCTGTTATTTTTATTTGTATGAGAAACGCACCGTTAAACTTTTATATATTATTAGTTTAGCGCAATTTAGATATTGTTAATTTTTGTACAAATTTGAATAAATAAAATTTAAAACTAATATACGTATATATACTATATATATAATATACTATATATATATATATATAGTTCCTCTGTACGTGTGTCACCGTACTCCCTCTAAACGGCTTAACCGATTTACGTGCGGTTTTCAGAGAAATATGGATCTTTGCGCTGTGCGTGTTCGTAGAAATTAAAATCTTCAATCGAATTTGTAAAAAATAAGTTAGGAGCATAAATGTTTTATTAATCGATCTACCAGGGTTGCATTCGAGGAGAATGCATTTGCAAAAAAATGGAAAGATGTTGTTTTTTGTATGTAAAAAAAGTTTGTTTTTGAATGTTTACAAACAGCATTTGTTTTTTGTGGATCTCAATCAGATTCTTTCCTTAAATTCTTTATAGTTTCTACCCATTTATTTCTTTTTATTTGATTTTTGGTAACACTAAAATAATATTAAATTCAATACATTTTTAAAAATCGTATCCCCACATAAGTACACCCCTTTGTTGGTGAGACGACCGGAGTTTGACGTTTGTAAAAAGAATGCCATATTTGAAAAAAAAATTTTTTTTTGTTTTGGAATTTAACCATAAACAAGTACCTAGGTACCTACTTGAATTCAAAATAAACAATTTTTAGTTTTGGAATTCAATCACAAACAAGTAACTAGGTACCTACTTATCAATGAAAAGTATTTTGCCAACGTTCGGGCAGGACAACGTCTGTCGGGTCCGCTAGTATACGTATATATAACAATCTTTTGGCTTTGTTTGATAGTCTTTTAACAAATATTTTTTTTATAAACCACTAAACTTGCTCGTTGATGGGATAGTCGTTCAAACGTATTCAAGAAACATTCAGGAAATATGGCGGGACATTAGGGGCAGGTTGCCCCTAGTTAGTATGCACGATGCGTCACGATCTGCCCCTAGCAATCTGTCCAATGCCCACTGATCACATAAATGCTAATATTAGCAGACTAGGATTATATAATAGGAACCTGTGCTGAAATGGTCATTTAATTTCTGCAGTGGAAAGCATTTATTGTGTACGTATGTAGATAGTAAAAAAAATCACCTTATAAGGGGCATCTTCAGACTGTATGGAGAATCAGTTAGGGGATGAAAGCGTTAGTTGGTCAAATAAACTAAATTAAGTATAATAAAATAAATAAAACAACTTTGTTTTAAACCACTAATTTTTTATTTTCCACCGACCGGTTTCAAAGCAAACAAGCTTCTTCGTCAAGGTTTACGTAACTAATGAATTGATTCCTTTTTTATTTTTATCTTGTTCACTAAATACTACACGGGTGGTAATTTTTATACCATTATTTTTGAAGTTAGACAGAAGAGGACCAAAAGAAATATTGTTTATTTGGTTATTGATTATTGTTTTCTTATTATGAATCGCTTTTTTAATTTACCATCACCAGTTTTTTTTATTAACCACCACCACCAGTCCACGTGTAGTATTTAGTGAACATGATAAAAAAATGAATCAATTAATTAGTTACGTAAACCTTGACGAAGAAGCTTGTTTGCTTTGAAACCGGTCGGTGGAAAATAAAAATTAGTGGTTAAAATCAAAGTGGTTTTATTTATTTTATAATAATAAATAACCAAATATAAAGTTTAAATTAAGTCATTTTATTTATAACTCAAATGAAAATTAAAGTTTTTGCCTAATTAAAATGAAATTTAATTAAAAATTTAAGACCTTGTTTTAAAAACCTTAAATGTAACGAACCTCATTTTTTTTATAAGAGAGTATTTCTATGTCTTTTAATGAAATAATTTAAGTGCACTATATAGAAATTGAAAATTTTATATTGAAATACTAAACAAAATGTTAGTATGACGTTTGAGGTTTTTTACAAAATGTTAACTCTCGCTTTCCACACAGTAGCCAGGCTCTTTACAGACCTGGGCTTGGATTGGAGGGAGAGAACTATTTACAAGAACCCGTCACAATAGATCTTCACAGGTCCCAGTGACGTCAGGAGCTTGCATAGCACTGACCCTCACCACTAAAAATAAAAATAATAGTGTGACATTTACTGATTTTGGTAGTATTTGGACCTTTATGGTTATTAGTGCAAACTAAATAAAAATTACTTACATTATTGGGGTCCTGAGTTCGATTCCTGGCAGGGTGAAGGTGAACTATTTATTTTTAAGATTGTTTAAGTAGCAATATTTCACTGTTCGTAGACTGATACCTGAATCGTGCGACTGATCACCTCACCTTCACATAACGGATGATCGAAATAAGCTGCATTTGGTTTTCCAATGATGTACCCTATGCACCCCTTGGCGTGAAAAGGGCAATCATCATAATGATGACGTATCTTTCTTGTGTAAATATTTTCTGTATTTTTTCGTCTATTAGGCGTGAATGAAAATCAAATAAAAATCATCATCATCATTCCATGTCTTCTCCCTAGTTGGAGCATATAGTGCCCACAAAGATCTTCCATGCATCCCTTGTTCTGACATAAACTGCCGATGAACAGTCAGGACGATGAGAACGAGAACGAGACGACAAGAATCTGATGCCTCGTAAAGTAGGCAAGCGTGGTTAAGGCTCTCGGGAGGCATCGCAGTATATGGCCCAGCCAACCGTATCACCACCGCTTGATGACTGTTGTCGTGAGAGTTTGCTGCTTCCGTTCTCTTGTTACTTTATTCCTCACAAAGTCAAACCACCGCACACCCAAAATTCATCTAACAGCTATTTTCAAAACTCTGTATTTCGCTGTTTTGGGCCCTAGTGAGGTATTACAATTGACATCCTTACATCCGTAGAGCATTATGCAGGCGTGAAATTTATGTTTATAATATTTGTTTTCTAAATCTTTTCTGTATCTTTTTCCTTACCTCAATTTGTCATGTTTTTAAACGCCTCTTAAGCGTTTGCATGTGAAGTAAAATAAAGTCAAACATTCTTGACGCATATTATAATTAAAGCAATTCCTGACACTGACATGACTAAATTACGCCATCTCTCGACACCTGCGGTAAAGTTACAACAGTTAGTTTACCGCTCCAGTGATCTAACTAGCACCTTAAGGATTCACCTTCCCTAGTAATTTACCAGACAAGATTGACTCTAGAACTACATACGAACTAATCAGACCACGATTATTTGATGCTCTTTAAACTCTGTGAGACAACAACTGGCTGCATTATTATTACGTTATTTTCTCAAGGTTTTTATTTTTGTTCGTTAGATAGTAAAGTTATTTCTGTGGGTGTCAATATGCATTGATTAATGACAGATAGAAAAACGACCCAAAAAGCAACTCAGCATTTTTCATTGAAAACAATACATTGTAATCTGCAAGACCGACAGTAATGCACGGAGGAAACTCAATAACAAAATCAGATGACATATCCAGTGCAACGTTTTGGAGTGCATCAGCTCCATTTCCGCCATAAAGACATGAAGAATAAAATAACACAAGGCGTGGTAACGTCGGTCAATCAGTTTCGGAATGTTGCTCAAGTGCAGTCAACAATGCAACCCTGGCAGGTCGATGAATACAACATTTATGCTCCCAACTTTTTTTTACAGATTATATTGTAGATTTAAAGATCTTCAATAAAATATTTTTTTTTTGTTTATTAGATAAGTACTTGACTTGTTTTACCATGAAACGCTGCCGCATGAAACTTTGTACCTGTCACGTGAAGCCTGCAGGGCACATATAACAAATAAAATAAAATATTTCACGTCGACTATGTCGAAAATTGAACCCGAGGCCTCTTACGTGGTAGGCAAATGCGCTGAAATTAAATCATTTATTCATTTAAATAACGTGAAAGCTTTAGTTTTTGTAAGTAAAACGAGGAACGTTTCTCTTCCAGTAATTTACATCATGAAATATGACGTTGAAAATAAAGTAATACGATATTTCATACAAATTTGTATTACAACATAAATCAAACTTCTGACTTCTAATAAATTAGCCGAATAAAAGGAAATGTAAAATTTCGTATATCATTAGATTTTTTATTAATCCTAAAAGCATAGAATTAAGAATAGTCCAGAAGGAGCGTAAAATCATATTTAAATACATCGGACTGTGTCCAATAATTCCCCCACTATGCTCTACTTTCGCCGCGCGCATTTGTGAGGTCGCAGCGTAATGTTGCTTGATGGGAAAAAAAATCATAACACATATATGGTTAAAAAAAAGGCAATCTGTTAATTTCTCTAAAATTTTATTGTGCACTTGGAAATATTGATTGACACAACAGAGTAGATAAGTAAAGGGTCATTTAATAAGAGTAATTGAATTAATGAACTTTAAGCTTAAAGTCTAAAATAAATTTTATTTTACATAAAACGGATATTTTTATATCATCTCAAATAATATTTGGTGTTTTGAAGATAATGTCGGTCACATGTTCACCACAGAGTTGTTTTATCCGAGATCCAATTTTCATTCATTCTCTCATTAGATGACCAAAGTAGGGTAAAAAAATTCACTACCCTGGCAACACTAACGAAATTTCCATTTTGTTTCTTCGACAATCTGACATTTGGAAAAATAATTCAATTTTTAAGTAATGCATTTGTTATATACACATTCATTTGCTAATTACACATAAAATGTGATTGCATCCTGTTTCTTTAAGATCCTAGCAGTATTTCTACACTTTAAAAGGACACAACACGGCATAGTTGAATTCAAATCAGGAGTTGCGTACTGAGCGACGTCTACAAAGAAACTAAAATGGGTCAAAACGTAAATCTACTCATTTATGAGTAGTTGAGTCGCTTTCTGTTTGATGTGCGTATGCGGTTTCTGGACTATTCTTAAATATTTGCCTAAAAGTTTGAATTCATGAAGAAATGGTCGATGTATTTTTTTTTCCAATTCGACGAAAACGTTTTTTTTATCTTCTTTTTTTTACATTATCTTTTAGGGTGTAACTGGCCCTTAAGCTTTGATTTTCTAGACAGTGGTGCCGTCTTCCAGCGGCCATCATGTGACGGTGGATGACGTCATTAAAAACATTGAAACATGCCTGTGCAATGGCGCCGGTTTTCTAGAGAGCGTTGGGTATATGAGCAAAACGTCAAAAATCGGTGCCGCCATTTGGAGGACGGCTATCATAGCGGTACAAACATTTCTCGTGCGGTTTTTTTCAAAGCTGTCAAAATGGGAGCAAACGTGACGTGGTCTAGGGAAATTGACAAAATGTGAGTTTATTTTTAAAAAAATCATGAAGCTGTGTGTATTATGAAGAGCAAAATTTGTGGAGAAATATCGGGACAACACTTGAAATATTAGATTTCTATGCTTTATTTTATTGATGTAAGGAAACACAAATTTTTGTACAATGTCTATAAAATCATCATCATCATCATCGTTCCCTTTCCGCACCTAATGGTGCATAGGGCACTGCATTGGTATTCCAATCGCAGCGTATCTTGATTATTTTTGTTACATTCATGTTAGGTAAGATGATCAGTCTTACGCTTCAGGTACCAGTCCGGGGACTATGAAATATTCTAGTGTGAAAACACCCATTTAAATAAATATTTCACGTCAACCATGTCGGGAATCGAACCCGAGACCTCTTGCATGGCAGGCTAACACGCTGACCATTACACCACAAGGCCAACAATAAAAAACTATAAAATTCTGTCAGGTTAAAAAAAAAAATTTTTTTCAGAAAATAAAATATTTTTTAATTTATAATTTGAACTTCCCCGAAAACGGTTTGTTGCATTGGTCACGCCCCAAATACGTCACGATTCGGTTAAATTTTGAACTTTGTTTGTGACTGTTTAGTTTTAAATAGAACATCGTCACGAATCCTGACGTCAGGGTTTTTAACAATTCCATTTTAAATATTATGTATAAAAACATTTCTCCACAATATCAATAGATTTTGAAAGTACAATTAATTTTTTAAAATCTGTTTCATGTGTTTTTGTCGGAATTCGTAGTATGTAATATTTCCCTACCATAAATGTTTAAATATAAATAAATAAACATTGCTTAAAATCCAGGATATGAATTTTAATTTCAATGTTGCTCATTCTCTGATATTTAATCTAGCATATTCTGCAAAATGCGAACCGGTGATTTTCCCTGCTCGATATTAATTAAAGTCAATAGAGTTGGTATGCGAAATGGGATATCGAGAGATTTGTACATATATATTGTCAATACAGAACCTTGTATGCATTCCATGACACATATTAATTCAGTAAACTTATAAATATGCTAACGAACCAAAGTATCAGTCAGACGAGAAAACGTAAACACCACAGTCAAATAATTGGGGTTTTGACTTTAAAAACGAAAAATAAAATAAAATAATTAAAAAGTAAATACTAACACAACAAAACATGAACAATTAAATATTTGCTCACCTTGAGTTTGCACTTTTTGACTTGTGTATGTAAATGCCATCAATGTGATTTATTCCAATTTAATTATGTCCACGTAGAAGATACGTGATTTTTAAAGTAATTCAACACAAACTTTTAGTCAAAGCTCTATTAAGTCAATTTTGCTGTTTTCTTAAAATAAAACAATGATTCATAAAGCACCTTGTTGTATACATACCTATACCATTTTACGTTTAAATATAACTGTCTCTTTTTTTTCGTATGGTATATTTTACGTTATTTTGTCTACTTACATATTGTATTTATTATCATTTATAATTTATAATTTGGGTCACTCTACGTGGATCCGTTAACGAAAAGCTTTTCTTAAAACTGAGTTAACAACAAAAAACTTTTTCTTTTACTATTCATGTGTTATTTTATTCTTATTCGTTTTTTTTAAGTGAAGTGATAAGTGATTAGGACTTTTGCATTTGTTTTATTTGTATTTAGTAATATTAAGAACACTATTAATGGCCTATAATTTTGGTTTATAAAAAAGAAAAAAAATGTACATAATTAAAAATAAACTGTCGTGGCATCTTGATACATATCCATCAACGCACGTGGCTTATTAACCCAATATTGTATGTTAAAAAAAAACCTTTGTAAGCAGAATATTAATAGCGTTTAGTTTTTAATGTAGGGTGGATAAATAAAGATAACGAACTGCTGATTGTCACATTTCACATTTTAAAAATATGAATTCAGCACACTTTTCCCTTTTTCTACTTAAAATACTAAAAAACACAGACAAACCATCACGCTGTTTTTCCTAAGGGTTAGGAAGAGAAGACTGAACCTCATATCACACAAGTATTTGTTGAATTTGGTCATCATTTCTTTTGGTCTTCCTCGTTTTCAGCATCCATGGATATTTGCATCGTAAATCCTTTAAACCGTCCTTTCGTCGTCCATTCGCTCTGCCTGTCCAAACCAACGCGGAAGTCCTTTCTTGATTTTTATTTATTTATTTGGTTTACAAGCAATGAAGAATAATAAGAATAAAATACAGAAATATTCACATAAAAAAAGACCCCTCTATTTTTCATCAAATACATGTAAACACTAATAAAATATATTTAAAAAAATATATTTTTTTTTATTTATGACAAAATGCAAGGTTTTTTAAACTTTACATATTACATTACATTACATATCTTATTTGTACGAAATATTCCCTATCAGCAAAAGTGCTGGTATGAGGGGATATTATATATAATAATACAATAGTTTAAATAAAAAGTCGATAAAACAACATCACATATCACTCGTCATACGGGCTGTAAGAACTGTTTTATTTAGGTGTTTTTTAAGTAAAAATATATTTTGTAAATTTTTTAGTTCATTAGAAAGTGAATTGTAAAAATTTATTGCTGTATACACAAAACTGTTTCTTTTTCTATTGGTCCTAGGCTGTTCGGAAGTTAAATTATTTGATGCTCTTGTATTTATTTTATGTATGTGTAGTTAAAATTAAATTCAAAATTGTCTTTATTTTATTCTTTTTCACCTTAAATATTTTTTCTCTGTGTAGATTAATTCCTCTAGAGTGAGAATTTTTGTTTTTTTTTTTTATTTATTTACAATTTTAAAAAACCCGTTAGGGTTACATTAGAAATTTAATATTGTCAAGTCATTTTATGTCTCGTCTAGTCTAGTTAGTTCAGTCATCATGTGCTTTTTCAGATTGATTTTAAATTTGTCTCCAGTAAAAGTAGTAAGGTAGTTCGTTGTAGTGTTTAAGTCCATTATGTAGTATTTTTGACTGTCCTGTGTTTGTCTTTGCTTTTTCAACATGATAGTGTTGTTGTTGTCTGGTGTTATATTTGTGTATGTCAGCATTTTTGACTAATATTTTGTCGTCGTTTTGTATGTTTCCCAGTGTTATTTTGTGCACAATTTTTAAGGTCTCAATTTTAGTCAAGTAGTTTATGTCAAACTGGTGTGTTTTTTTGTACAGTTCAGTCGTAAAGGTCAGGTAGGATAGGTTGTATGTTAGTTTAAGAATTTTATTTTGTTGTCTTTTTATTCTTGTTATGTCTGTCTTGTTACCAGTTCCCCAGAAGGCGATCACGTAACTCAATTTACTTTTGACATAGGCTTCGTACATCATAATTTTATCTTTAATTTTGTAGAAGAGGCTATGTAGTGATGCCATTACTTTAGTGAGTCCGTCTATGTGTTTTGTCCATTTTAATTGTCTGTCCATTGTGAGTCCTAGGTAAGTCACATGTTCTAGTTCTTTAAGAGTTTCGTTGTTTATTTTTATGTTCATGTTATGGTTCTTCTTTTGTGTTTCGAAATGTATTAAATGCCAAGAAATCTTGGCATTTAGTTTTAAGAAGTTTTTGTTTGTCTATTCCAATAGTTTTTGTACGTCATTGTTGATGGTTTTAGTCGTTTCAATGTCATTTTTGTTTTCATATAAAATTCCTAAGTCGTCCGCATAGATTGTTTTTTTTCCCATTATGTCACTGTGTATTATGTCGTTAATGTATATTATATAAAACAATGGTCCTAATATTGATCCATGAGGTACTCCGAATTGCATTGTTGTTATTTCACTTTTGTGTTCTTCAATTTTCGTAAACTGTTTTCTTCCTTGTAGATAGTTTTCAAACATTTTGAGAGCTTGTCCCTTAACTCCTGTATGTTGTAGTTTATCTAGTTATTCTATATAAATCTGTAGTTCTAGTATATTTGTTAAAATTAAATGTTACTTTAAGTGCTTTATTCATTGTTCTTTGTATTGATTCTTGCATACACATTAAAATCAAATTAACAATGTAAATGATTGAAATGTTTATTAAATTATTGTAAAAAATAATTAATTGATATAAATATAACATATCTTGTGTACACATGTAATCACGAATAAAATACGCATTTAGATAAAACTAGCGATGATGAAAATGATCAAAATTAAATCATTATAAAAACTCATTAATCAATATCAAAACGCATCTTGTGATTTTGTCGATAAGCAGACAAGCATTGTCTTAGCTTCGCATAATGCACGAATCTCGACATTTGTTCATCTATCATACATACTTCAATAATAATATTTCACGTACTCATTTCAAAAAATGCGTAATCAGTATTATTTTTTTTCTACGTTTTTGGATTATGTAAATTAATTTTTATCTACCGACCGGTTTCAGAACATGATTGTTCTTTTGTCAAGGCTTAACAATAAACTAGCATAAAATATTTTTTATTTTACAAATCAATAAGTACATAGATACCTAAAATACATCTGCTAACATGTGTTCTAAGATCATAAAACGACTTAAATGAATATTATCCATCTTTCTGCATTTGAAAAAATGCAACATTCGGGTGTAGGGCAAAACCGTTAGATCGGTCTCTTTATTACTCGGAGAATTTAGATTCCATGTCAGTTAGGAAGCGAAGCAATTATAGTCCTTAAAATTTAACATGATTAGAATGACAGTTGTCAGAAAAAGTGACAACATAACTTTGTAGTAACGTCAAAGGAGTTATTCATATTGACACACGAAAAATAATTTGTATCTGGCGTGTTTATTTTATTTTTTTAATACAATGCTTGAAACCTAAATCAACATAATTATATAAAATCAGCTTTAAAATTAAAATAAACCTTATTATTAACGACGTTCTTACAAGGTAACATCATTTTGCAAAAACGTTAGAGATGGGACAAACTGATCAATGTAAATTGATCGAATACAAAAATAATTCATTTGATGTTGTTCATGAAAAAATGATACATTATGTCTCATTTTTTGGTAAATAATTGAGTTAAACACACTATAATAGGCTTGTTTTTGCGTTTTTTTATATCAATTTATGATTGCATGAAATAACTGATAAAATCGATTTCAGTGATCAGTAATTTCCCATCACTAATGAAATTAGTGTGACAGCTGTCATTCTAATCAACCCATATTTTAAGGACTATAGTGTTGTGTTAACATTGCTGAGTCAAGAACGCAACGCAGACAAACATATAGTGACCGAAAGCCGGTTGAGTTGATTTTATTCCGATACAAGTGGCATGTTTACTTTATTTTTTAAAGATATTAAAACGAACAATTTAGCTTTGTTATTGTTTCGTTCCGACTTAATCTTATTTAAGTTAATTTCATTTTATTATTTAATTTATTGTTAATCTTAGTAACTTACTTACATACAGTTATAAGTACAGTGATTTTTTTAAACTTATTAATTAAACTACGCCAAAAATATTTTTTTGAATTTTTTATGTATCCGTGTTATCAGCGCTATGATTTTTTTTAATTTCTTATTTTTGAAATTACTTCGCGTATGACGACTCAAGTTCTCTTTCTCTTTTTCTCGATGAGTTCTGCTGATTCGTCAGTTGACTTACCGCTAACCGGAAATCCATCGCAACTCTGTTATAATTAGTTGATTCGGAAGAACCAGTAACGTCATGCAAAGTAGTTCGTTTATATATGTTTTTTTTTCATACATTTTAAAGAAACTTGCCGTCCAATTTAATACTCTAATTTTTACCGCGGGTAATATGCCTTTACTTCCATATTCCCTACTCAAAATAGTTTTACCTGTCTGATAGATTTTCATTTCGATGGACTTCACCTGAATAGCGTCAAATTGTTGTTATATGAATTGTATTAATTTAGTTGAACAAATAACTTTGCTCTTTACAATTCCTTCGGGTATCAAAGTATGCAGGTACATATAAAACAACCCTTCTCTTTGCCCAACCTCCTCTAAACAACCGACATCCTATTTTACTAAATAAATCTTAACTTTATGGTCATATTTGTTGTTTCACCATACAGAAACCAAAACTAATTTTTAAAAACATAAAATAAAGTTACTAAGATATTTGTAGCTTTAATTTATGCATACATATCTTATTTATGTTTTTATATCAACATCGTATTGTCCCTATCCAGACCCTGTGGTGCATAGGACGCTGCATTCGTTTTTATTCATTTTATTTAAACACTTTATATACATATACAGTTTACACACATATGCATACGGGCGGGCATATTGCCTTAAAGTAATATCTTCCTACCGACTTCAACCGTTCAATTTGAAAAGGTATATGAAAGTATTGTAGGTGTATTATAATATTTTCATTATAAGAGAAAACATTGAAATACATGTTTATTTTTTTGAGATAAAATTTTTGCTAAATATCTACACTATACTATGAAGAGAGAAGGGGGTAAAGAAGGAAAGGAATATGGGGGGAGAAATGGAAAACTAAAAATATTCAGGAAAATATATCTCATACGTTATTTGAATGTAAATAAAGAGGGGGCGTCACTGACATTAGGGGGTAAATTATTCCTTAATCGAGCAGTTACTACTGTAAAAGAAGAGGCAAAAAATGAGAGCTGTGAATGGGTACAAAAATGCAGCGTATATTGATAATCTGTTACACTAAGGTTAGATGATCAGTCTTACGCCTCAGGTGCTAGTACAGGAAAATTTATTTAATTTTTTTTTTCTTCGTTTCACTATTTTATGTACAAATGTACAGATATTATTTGTTACAGGTCTCGACTGGCCGAGATTTCCTGTGTTTAGGCAGAAACCAAAACTAGTTTTTTTTCATGGAACAATTTTAATCAATAGTAAAAAAAAATTGAATCATAAAAACAAATGCTAATAATTTATAAAAATTAAAACAATTTTACATTACAACATACAAAAAAATGTAATAAAATTTTTTAATTAATATCTATTTAAAAATCAAAACAGACACAATATTTAGTCAAATGAAACATTGCAATGTAAAAACCAACTTTTAAATTAATATTTCATGTCCACTTTTCCGGAAATCGAACTTAAGATCACAAGTATGGAAAGCGAATGCACCAACCACTGCACTACATGGGGGACTTATCTCTACTTTGTTTTTTTTTTCAGAATTGTTACCTGAGACTAGCCATCGAGTAAAAAACGCTTGTCTATGATATTTTCATATAAATGGGCATTCATTTATGAGATATAACAATTATATTGTTTTTTCTTTTGTTCGCAGGTAGGTAATCAACCCATCTTAATTAAATCGGTTACATGGCGATTTGTTGCTTACAAAACTGTAAGTACCTATGTTATTTTTATTTGTGATTAACATTTATTTAAAACAAATATTATTATTTATAATTAATACGTAGGAATTATATTGTATATTATTTTTACATGAGATTCCTTGAATCGCTATTAGATGATAACATCACCTGGTTACGCCACATTTACTAGGTGTGTATAGCACATTTACTAGGTTAAAACTTTCAAATTTATTTACTACCTACTGGACCCTGGTTAAGATGTTGCGATTCCTACCGGCCTTCCTTTACGGCCTCATAAATAAGAACTGAACTGTCATCGTGTGTGCATGTGCCGTTGATATTCTCACTACGATGGCGAAAAAGTTGGTTTTGCGATCAATGATTCAATTAATCCACTTTGTCGTGTAATCGCATATAATAATCAAGAAATTGGCAAGTGCCTTATTGACCACCACAGAATCTAATTGCACTCGTACAAGGCTAAGGTACTTGAAAAAATTCGTTATTTCTTATTTTGAAAATGGGATTTTTGATCACTGATTTTGGATTATTACCTTTATGAGTCCAATCACCATTGTTGCATAGTCTAAGAACAATGGCGCGTGATTACCACTTTTAACGACTATGTGAATATCTGTTAAGGATATTTCATCTTTTCTGCATTCTGCTTCAAGAATATGGTTCTGTAAACTGAAAAATGGGCACTGAAATGACAGATGTTCGATACGTTGTGAAGAAATATCATCGCATGGACAATAGTCATCATGCTTTAATTGAAACCTATATAGGTAACTTCTCATAGCTCCGTGTCTGGTAAAGATTTGGGTCGTTTCGAAAGTACTTTGATGATGACGACGGAAGTTTGCTGCATCAGCCAGCATTGGGAAAAACATTTTAGTGATTTTACCCATAGAAGAAGCATTGTTTTGTTTTGTTCCAAATCCAAATGTTCTATTTTTTTTTGTATGCCTTTTATATTGATGTAAGGTAGGTACCATAAGGATGGATCAAGGGAAGGATCGGAAAGAAAGGTTATAGGCCATGAATAATATTTATGAATGCTGTTTTATACTAAACAACCGTATGGTATTAGTGAAAGTGTATTTCAGTATTTGAATGTTGGTGTTATGAGTGTCCTGACGAAGAGATGGGTATCTTCCGAAACCGGTAGACATAAAAATTCATACAAACTACTTACTATCAAAGCCCTTCACTCAAATACCGAATGCCGAATCAGAATCAACGATGTTGTCACAGAATGGTTTGAGGTCACCACCGGAGTTCATCAAGGTAGCGTCCTTGCATCGTTTCTTTTTATAATGCTCATGGACTTCATCCTAAGGAAATCTATTCCACTAGATCAAGGGATATCCATCTCCTCAGCCCGAAAACTCTGCGACCTAGAGTATGCCGATGATGCGGTTATAATTGACAATTCAGTCAGGGGTCTTCAGGCCACTGTAGATAGCCTAAATAGGATTTATGCAGCTTTAAAAAAGAACTGAGAGTGCGGCTAAGAATAGGAGGCGCCACATTAAACAGTGTGAAAGCTGTCTGGAGATCGGATATCTACTCATTGAAAACTCAATACCGCCTATATAACGCCTGCATAACACCTATTCTCCTCTACGGATGCGAATCGTGGCACCTCACTAGGGCCCAAAACAGTAAAATTTTGAGTTTAAAGAATAGATGTCACAAACTCCGGTGACAACTGTCATGCCACCTGAGAGCCTCAACCACGCTTGTCCACTTTACAAGGCATCTGGTTCTCGACGTCCTGGACGTCTACCGCTGACTGTTCGTCGGCAGTTCGTTTCAGAACTATGGGATGCAAACCTGTCTTGGGAGGATGCACAAGAGCTAGCTGCTGACAGAGATGCTTGGAGGAATTTTGAAGGAACTAGGGAGCGGACATGGAATAATAATAATAATAAATAACTACTTATAAATATTCATTAATATTTAACTTAATTTCTCTGTTGCCGAGTGCCTTAATAACAAGAATAAATGTTGCTTTTGAGGAAACAAAAAATAACTCACTTTTCCTTAAAGCGTCCCACCGGCCGCGGCCACCTTCCACCAGAATCTGTGTGATGTCCAATTAAGATAGATACGTTGTTTTGTGCGTTAACTCGAGTTAATGTTTCTCATAAACTTCGCGTTTTGCACGAAGTTTATTATTTTCTTTCCTGTTTCCACCAAACATTAGCTTTGTACCCGAGAAGATACTCGCACATATCTATCTACTTTCGTTTTCCATTCGATTAACCAAGGAAGAAATTTTTAAATTCACATTTTTCCTTTTTATCTCTGAGAGTGTATTTTGGTGTAACTAAATATTAAAATACGGTTTTTAGTATGCCCAAACGTTCTTAGACAAGACTGAAACAGGGAATTAAGATTAAAATATATTGCAACATTTTTTAGAACAAAAAAAAACATACTAAGTACATTTTAATATTAAATAAATAAAATGATTGGATAAAAATAAAAATAATAATTAGTTTGGGACCCCTGAAACGTTTTATACACAAGCAGTCATACTTGCTACATAGATGGGTTCATGCTCATTCGGTTGAACATATTTTATTTATTTATTTATGATTTATTAAGTTAGTTATTCATAAAATCTTTAGAACTAATAAAAACTTTTAATAATATTATAATTTCTCAATAACATATTTTTTCAAATTAATTTTTAATATTTTTTTTTTTATATTTCCTTTATTTCTTCAGGTAACTCATTGTACAGCTTCAATCCCTTGTACACTGAGTTTTGAGATTCTGTTTTTCTCCTCATTGGTAATCTTATCTTTTTTTACCCCTTGTTTTATATGTATTACATTGTTGGTTAAATTTTATTACAAAGGAAATAGGTACTACTGACTTTGCAACAATAACCGATGAACCCGAGATTCAGTCAGTTTGTATAATATACCAATATAAAGGTCTATTTATTTTTATTTTTGCTGAATTTGTGTTCCTAATAATGTGTGTCTATGTTAGATTTACAAACCTAAAATGCATCTCATATTTACACACTTTTCTTCTATACTTCACTGTTTTACTAAAAAAATTTTTTTTAAACTATTTATTTTATTTATTCATTCAAAATTACACTCGTTTAAATATTAATTAACTTATTAAGGCTTTTAGGCTGTGCCAGTGTCAAGGCATAATAGTTAACAATAAAAAAAAATAGTTAAATTATGTAAATTAAATTATAATCACATATGATGCAATAGAATAACAATTCAGAAAAACAAGGTATATGTAATAAATAATAAAATTCCAAAGAATCTTCTTCTTCTGCAGCCTTATTCTCTCCACTGCTGGATAAAGGCTTCTTCCAAACGTCTCCATTCCTTCCTATCACCCGCTTTCATCAGAGGCAATGTCGTCGACCCATCTTTTCTGTGGCCTTCCAACACTTCTTTTGTTTGCCCATGGTCTCCACTTTATTATTCTGGGTGTCCACCTACCATCATTTTGCCTCGCCAAGTGTCCTGCCCACTGCCATTTCAATTTTGCAGCACGATCCATGATATCCATGACTCTGGTTTGGCGTCTTATTTCTTCATTTCTTATTTTGTCTCTTAGACATACACCGAGCATCTGTCTTTCCATGGATCGTTGCGTGCATTTTAATTTCTGGCTACTTTTTTGTGTTATAGACATGGTTTCTAGTCCGTATGTTGTCACCGGCAATATGCACGAATCATATTATTGTCTTTTCAAGCATATAGGGACTTGTTTATTTTCAAAAATATATTTAAGTTTGCCGAAAGCAGCCCAACTTAGCCCTATTCTTCTCGGTAACTCCGCTATCTGGTTATCTTTACCAAATTTGACTTTGTGTCCTAGATAAATATATTCATCAACCACTTCGATTTTATTATTGTTAATGAAAATGTCTTGTCCTGTTGAACTTATACTCTTTGTTTTATGAATGTTCATTTCCAAGCCAATCTTTTTTGAAGCCTCATGTAGTTCTATAATCATTTCGCCTAGTTTATCCATGACTTTACTTATGACCACTATATCATCTGCGAAACTGAGGTGACTCAGGTACCTGCCATCGATCTTTACATTCTTATTTTCCCAATTTAGGGTTTTAAATACACCCTCTAAAGCTAGCGTAAAGAGCTTTGGCGATATTGTGTCCCCTCGTCTGACACCTTTCTCTATTTTGATTTTATCAGTTTTTGTGTCTTCATTAATCCTTACATCCATGGTAGCGGTGTCATAAATGAATTTTATCAATCTAATGTATCTAGAATCAACTCGGGCATTTTGGAATGCTTCAATAACAGCCCATTTTTCAACTGAGTCAAACGCTTTACGATAGTCGATAAAAGCTAAATGTAGTGTTATGTTGTATTCAGTTGACTTTTCTATGAGTAGTCGAATTGATTGGATGTAATCTCTAGTTCCAAAGCCTTTGCGAAAGCCTGCTTGGTCTACAGGTTGATAAGAATCAAGTTTTTGTGTTATTCGGTAAAGCTAGGGTTTCCTAGGACAGCGGTGCCCGTATCTTAACGGCCGTAGTGAACGGTGATGCGGTGGACAGCCGTCGTAACGGTGCCTAGATAGTGGTTTCCTAGGAAAATGGTGTTGATAACACCGTTAAAAAATAAAACCACTCTCTAGTCACCACTACGACGGCTGTCCACCGCATCACCGTTCACTACGGCCGTTAAGATACGGGCACCGCTGTCCTAGGAAACCCTAGCTTTAGTTAGAATTTTTGTTAACAATTTATAAAGGTGTGACAGTAGACTGATTGGTCTATAATTTTCGAGATAGTCACTGTCGCCTTTTTTAAACGATAATTTAATTTCTGCATTTTGCCAATCGTCAGGTATTTTTTCCTCTTCTAAACATTTATCAAGTAATATTTTTATGGCTTCTGTTAGCTTTCTACCGCCTAATTTTAACATTTCGCTAGTAATTCTGTCTTCACCTGGGGCTTTACTATTTTTCATATACTTCAGGGCATATTCAATTTCGTTTTGCTCAATTTCCGGCAATTCTTCAGATCCTACATTCATTATACACACCTCTTCTTGCACGCTATGGTTTGTATTTGATGTAAAGAGCTCCGTGTAGAATGGTTCTATCACTTTTGAGTCTAATTTTCCATCTTTGTCTTTGATTTTTGTTATATTTGGTTTACCGCGTGATTCAATTCCCTTTAACACCTTCGTGTTTTTATTGTTTTCTATTGTTTGCAAGATGAGGTTTGTATTATATATTCTGATATCTTTTTTTATTTTTTTGTTTGGTATTCTATACTGATCCGAGTCTCTATCAAGTGTTTTCCTTTCTTCCGTTAATTTTAGAGTGTCATTTGATAATTTGTTTGTTTTTTGCTGTCTAAATGAAATCTTTTTGAGAGACGTGTGGATACTTGTGGTTATTTTTTCATTTGATTTGTTTATTTTCAAAGAATACAATGTCAAAAAAAAGTTCAGATATAAATATTTAAATATAAGACATACAAATTTAGATTCATACACAATCAAATAAACAAAAAAATTGTTTCATTGAAATCATCAAAATAATAGTTGAATCTTAGAGCATAGATGTATATACTCTAAGAGTATAATAGGAAAATATATAGTAGTCAAAATAATAGTATCATTAAAACCAATAAAAAAAAAATATGTAAATAAAAACATAACTGAAAAAATAATTGAGATATTGTTTCTAGAAACTCACTCTGTATGAAATAGGAGTAATAAATAATATGCCAAATAAGAGTGAGTAATTAATTAAATAATACAAAAATACATAATTAAAAATTTACATTACTTTTATCGAGTTTCCATAACAATTAACTATGTTATCTTTTTTTCTGTACAAATTGGCTACGGCTGTTAGTTGTAATAATAAATAAATATTGAAATGTCGGAGGTGAGGAGGCAAATTGCTGACTCAATGTCAGTACAATATAATTAATTCCAATCTTGATTCTTCATTTTGCACAGAAAAGGGAACTTTAAATACTACCACTCGGCGATTAAAAGATGCACAATACGTTTTCCCTTCCAGTAATTAGTAACAATATTGCGTATTGTTCTTCCTTACCTTGAATCATGAATTTGTACAATTGTTTGGAACAGGATTGGAATAATATGGTCCGCACTTGTATAAAAACTCTGTCACTAAAATATTAAAATCATGCTTCTAATATATGTACCTTAAAAGATTAAATGAAATGTCACAAAAGTCACATTAAATGAAACGTTCAGGAATTGTGATTGTGTGATTTCCAAAACATCATAATTTTTTAACCAAATGAGATAATTTCAATCTTTAAAATACTCTTTATGCAAAATAATGATTATTTTAATAATAATAGTATTATACATATTAACTATAGCGTATCTGGAACTACTGATGTTTTTCGAACTAAAACAAAGTGAACTTCAGATTTTTTTTCAACTTACAAAAGCATTTGTACGACAAAAAGGGACGTCGGTGTTTTATTCCCACATATACACACGACTATAGTCCTTAAAATATATCTTGATTAGAATGACAGCTGTCAAACTAATTTCATTAGTGATGGGAAATTACTGATCACTGATCAAATAGATTTTATCAGTTATTTCATGTAATCATGAAACTCTGTTTCCGAAAATTGATATAAAAAACGCAATAACAAGCCTATTATAGTGTGTTTAACACAATTATTCACTAAAAAATGAGACATTTATACTTTTTTCATGAACAACATCAAACTAATTATTTTTTTACTCGATCAATTTACATTGATCAATTTGTCCCATCTCTAACGTTTTTGCAAAATGATGTAACCTTGTAAGAACGTCGTTAATAATTAGGTTTATTTTAGTTTTAAAGCTGATTTTATATATTAATGTTGATTTATGTTTCAAGCATTGTATTAAAAAAAAAAATAAACACGCCAGATACAAATGATTTTTCGTGTGTCAATATAAAGAACTCCTTTGACGTTACTTCTGTCATTCTAATCATGTTTCATTTTAAAGACTATGATTGCGATTATTTCAACTTTTTAAAACCCGTTACGGCAAAAAGATATATTTTTAATTATTCAATACCTTCTTATTTTATATTTATTGTTACTTCATCTTTTAAAACGATTATTACTATTATTACTTTTATTATTGTTGTACATAAAAAATAACCAATAATTAATACGACAAAACTTATAGTATAAAAAATTAAACACTGATTTGAGTCCACTGAACATTTTATTTTTTATTTTAACAAATATGAAAACAAAAAAATACTAAATTTAAAACACTACGTGACAATTGTTTTGACAACCTTTATCATGCGGATGAGATTCATCCGGCTGAACAAATTTACCTACTAGGCAACGCCTGAAAATAATTTTCCAATTTGTATACTTCTTTTTTTACCAGGTTAATTCAACATACTCGAACATTGTTGAATTAACTATCTGGTAAAAGAAGAAGTATAAAAAATGGAAAAATGTTTTCAGGCTATGCCTAGTAGGTGAATTGGTTCAGCCTGATGAATCTCACCCGCATGATAAAGGTTTCAGCTCCTTAAAAGTCAACAGATAGAAGAGTTGAGGAAAAGTGGATGTTTAAACATGGGCAGAATGGCGAATGTTACACAGTGTGTAAAGCGGCCACTTAAACCAGCCAATGACAGGTCATAAGCCCTGTAAACGCCTAAACTTCCATATTCCCTTCTCAATAATGTTTCCCCTCTCCGTTGCAATAAATTTGAATTTATTTTTCAATTAAATTGTTTTGCATTGTATAAGTTGTATACATGATAAATTCAATTTGATTATATTTAACAATTAAAAATTTTGTTTCGTCGTTATTGATATTTACGTATAATTGCTAAAGGTTGTTTAGTGTATTTATTTTTGGGTACATATTGTGATAGCTTTTACTGTTTGTGAACTTAAACTATATAAATAAATAAATGCATTTTTTTACATTTTAAAGATCAATAAATATATCGCTCTTTGGAAGAATTTGTCAAATACAGTTATTTTGTTTATAATGCAACATTCTTTGTTCATTTTTGCGTTGGTGGTGAGTAGAATCCTTTTGGAGGCTTTAGTTATGCAAAGTTACCCTATACGAACTGCAGGCTGTTAATATTAGGGTTGTTTGACTGCATAGCCCCTATCTGATGAACCCAGAATTGATGAGTGGAGGGAATGTGGGTGTTTAAGCTTAAGCAGGATGGCGAATGTTGCGCAGTGTGTAAAGTGACCACTTAAACTAGCCAATGACAGGACATGAATCCTCTAAACTACCATACTATTAGGTTCCCTTCTCAGTTATTTCATTTCTCTCGTTGCAATTAATTTGGACTATAATTATGTTTGTTTAGCTGGGTCTTTCCACCTAGAAACAGGTTTCTACCCTTGAGACAAAATACAGCCTTATTTACGCGTTAATAACTCCCACCTGACAGGAATACCTGGGGTAGAAAGCAGGAACATCTACTTCGCTCGTTGAACCGAGTAATTAAAGGGTACGTTTAGGTAACCATAGTTTTTCTAGTAAACAACATCATAATAAATGTCGAACGTGACCAAGCTTTTAACGATAGAGGATTATTTAATCGAATGATAATACAAATAGCGTCCGAACCGCAGACAAAACTTTATATTATTTCTACTATATTCAAAATTTGAGTCTAATTTCGTAGCATGAGTTATGCTTTTTTTAGGGGTGAATTACAATTGCAACAAATAAGGAAAATATTTTTGAGATCAGAATATGGAAGTCTAGGCATTTAAAGGGCTTATGACTTGTCATTGACTGGTTTATGGATTTTATTTTATTTGAATTTTATTATATATTTTTTATAAGGGCAACAGAATACAACTCAAAAAACAAATTAAAACAACGGGTAGAAAGAATAATTCTTAGGTTCAAAATTTCATTTTAATTGTATTCCAATAAGAGCCTAAATTTGTTACGAGGTAAGCCCAAACCATCAAAACAGATTGCGTGTGTGCGTGAGAGAGAGGGTGAGAGGGTGGGAGAGGGTGTGAGTCTGTGTGTGTGTGTGAATGAGAGAGTATAAAAAAAATATTATGTAAGGGGGGATAATTGCTGTGCATTTTTACGTACTGTGTAACATCCACCATTTTGCGTATGTTTTAACCACCACATTTCCTCAACTCTTCCATCTGTTGACTTTCTTGAAGTAAAAGAGCTGAAAACTTTTTTGGTATGGGTGAGATTCATCTAGCTGATTTTTTTCACAGCAGTGCGTTAGTTTATCGGCATTGAATTCCGATATTTTATCGACTGTATTTTTTATGTAAAATCTTTATTTTCATTTAAATATCATAATCGCATCTAATTTAGTGCTTACCATAACAATATTTATATTATTTTGCTCACTTAAGAACATCGTGGACATTGGCACTCTCAGAACTGTGTGTTTTGCTCTTTTCCAGTCAGTGGCTACCTATGATATAATGGGCTAGGGAGGTTGCACGGCGTCTATCATGAACTCTTAATAAACGTACAAAAATTAAAACTTGGATTCAAAATTAATGCTTCAATGTTCGCTACTTTTCCATCTGAGACATTGTTTTAATGAACGAAGGTACTGGATATTGGACAATTTAAAAAAAAAGAGTCATTGACACATTTCTGGTCATGCGGTTACAAGAGGAGATCCCAGCAGAATGCTCGTACAAGATTTTCCAGTAATTTTAATTATTTAATACCAAAAACAAGTATGACCATCGCTCTAATAAATTTCTCTTTTATAGCCCTTAAAGTGTTCCATATCCCGGGTGAACATATTAAGTTCTCCAAAACGAAAGTCATTATCAGAAGAAGTGTACAAGTTTGCATTTTGTCCAAGGGAAGAGACTATTTCAGGAGACTGCTATGAGACATTGCATAGATTTTTATACTATAAAGCGTGTTGTCTAGATCTTTATTAAAATTTATGTTTATATCATAAATATATTTTTTAGTATTCTTTAATAATATGCATGCTTCCACTTTCCATTATGTTGTATCCCTACTCAACACAGGGCTCTTTTCCTCATAGAGTTAGGGATAAGATAGGTGTTTCTTCTTGTCGACATCGTGGTGTAAAGGTCAGCGCGTCTGCCTGCTATTCAAGAGGTCTCGGGTCCGACATGGTTGACATGAAATATTTATTCAATGAGGCGTTTTTTCGCATGAATATCTCAGTATTCCTGGACTGGCTCCTAAAGCGTAAGACTGATCACCTTAACTCCATGTAAGAAAAATGGTCAAGATACGTTACGATATGTGTACCAATACAGTGCCCTATGCACCAGTAGGTGCGGAAAGGGAACGAAGAAGAAAAAGAAGTATATTTACATTAATAAATAAATAAAATTTTAAACATAAATATATATCATCTATTTAAGTGCCAACATATGTATACTTTACCCTTGTTTTGATTTTTATGCATACTTTGAAGTTTTTGCTCGAAAAAAATATTTTTTTTCAAAATACCTTCATACGTAAAAGTCCTTAGCGGTGAAGGCATAGTCTAGCATTTTTCTTACGAAATGTTCGAACTTGATTTGGTACTAAAACGAACCGTTCATCAATTTGAGCTGGTCGGCCGCTATTTCATGTAATTTATGTTGTCCCTCATCTAAAAGCAAAATTATGGACTCTATTATGTCTGCTCTTGTGTTGGTTAGATATAGAAGTACATATGTATATGTATATCTCAAAAACAAAATATATTAATATTGAAAGAAAAAATATACCCCAGGAATACAATATTAATATTGATAATTTAAATATAAATTCTGTAGACGAAATAAAGTATCTCGGGGTTTACTTGGATAGATATTTGAATTTTAAAATTCAAAAAATCATTTGTTTAAGTTAAAAACATTCCAACTGTTATGTAGATTTAATTATTCGCTCTTTTTACAAAAGTGCTATCTCAGCTTCGCTTTTCTATGGCCGGCTGCTTTCTACGTCATTATATTATATACTTTACTCCAAAGTACAAAAACACCCTTCCCGTTTAAACTTTCATCGGCACACCAATCTCACTAGTGGTCCTACCTTGAGCCTCGGAACTAGTGTTGTTCCACTTTATTCGATCATCTCAATTATCGATTTCTCGAATTAATTTACTGAAGAAGAAAAATATTAATCGAATACACAAACTTACACTTTTTATTTATTTTTATATTTGAAAAATTACGTATGCAAAATTACGAGCCAATGATCTACTTAAGCAATAAGGATAATTCAAACAAGCGAAGCAGTGCGGTATGGCAAAATACTTGTAAGGATTTATCGGTTCCTATTAATTCTGACTTTCTATTGACGCTCAAATTAGTAGAACGATAAGTTCATGCTTCTACCAGCTGAGACAAATTAAATGCATACACAAAAATTTGCCGGTTGATGCCGCCCGTCAGTTAATAAATGCGTTTGTAGTGTCTAGAGTAGATTATGGTAGTGGTATCTATGCAGGTCTACCAATGAATAAAACGACTCGCCTACAGTCTGTATTAAACGCTGCAGCGAGACTTATTTTCAAAATCTCTAAGTTCAGTCATATCACTCCGCTACTTCGGGAGTTACTCTAGCTACGTTTTCCGCACAGGGTGGAATACAAACTCCGTTGGCTTATGTATAAATCACTGCACAACTCTGCTCCGGAATATCTAAGGGAACTATGTATTCCAGATGAAATAGCTGACAGGCGTCTTACGCTTAGATTAGCTACGTCTACGGCGATAGAAAAAGTTATTATACCTATACACAAACAGCGCACTAAATTTATTGAACGCGCATTTGCGCTCGCAGGCCCTTATAGCAAGGAGTGCTCTTGGTCAGGATAGTGTGAGAGGTTTATGATAGCTTAGAGATTTTCAATTGATTTAAAAAGTTCTTATTTATTTTTGTGACCACATACTATATTTATAGTAGTATTTTTTTTCTTTTCTTTTAAATTTACATTTAATTAGTATTCATTTTATGTTCGAGAATCTTTTTTAACTTACTGTGATGCTACTTGTGAAAACCTGTAATTGGCTTATTTGTTATTTGTTTTGTTATATAAATATGATATAATTATAGCTGTTGGTTATCCAAATAAATAAAATAAATAAATAAATAAATAACTATTACATGTTGTGGTTTTGACTAGTAAAGAAAAATATTTTTTACTGTCTTGAGACAGAGTAGAGTTTATTATCTTAGTTGGACAGTTAAAGTACCTTTATATTACTGTTATAATTTTATATAAATATAAAAAGATAAAAAAAATATTTTTATCGCTTTAGTTGAACTTTTGATCGAATAACCCACTTTAAGTAATCGAAGATTTCAACGCGACTTTATTTTTCAATGTTAAAAAAAATTTGGTTTATTAAAATATAACGGCTATGCTATACCTATTATCCTCTGCGGATGCTAAATGTGGCACCTCACTAGGGCCAAAACAGCAACATACGCAGTTTTGAGATATAATAGGGAGCGGACATTGGATGATGATTATTTAAAAAGATCAATATAAATGTTCTAAATTTTACCACTAGAAACTGCTCTATTTTAAAAATCAATTTCGGGAGTAGCTTCTTTTAAAAAAAGAAGGAATATTACCGTTCTTATAATTTACCAGAAAATTTAAAATTTGGTGACCATTTTCAACGAGTTGTAAATAACCCACTGTTAGAAATTAGAAATCAAGTTGGGGTAAAGTGGAGTATGAACCTCGAACGTTCAAAAACCTCGTATTTATCAGTGGCGAATGGTGATTTTATTTACAGGTAAGCTATAAAAAAATATCATATATTTGTACCTACATAGAAGGTACATAATATAATGTAAGTAATACATACTATAAATTGATATTTTTCTGTGGTTCTGTGTGATACAACAACACTCATCCATGAAATCAACTCGAACGGTGTAACTTCGTGTTATATTATATTATTTAGATATATTATCCATTCTGAGATGGTTTGGTCACGTAGAACGAATGAACGTCAAAATAATGGTAAAATAAGTATATATGGTGAAAATGAACGGCAACGTGAGACGAGAACGACCAAGGAAGATGTGGCATGATCAGATAAACCAAAATCTTAAGTCTGGTCATGTCAAAAGCGGACAGAACCGAAGGGCATGTATTAAAAGATGTATGAATGTGGAAGAGGCTAGGATTGTATGCCAGGATAGACGTGTGTGGCGGTCCATTCTCTCTGCCTACCCCTACGGGGAAATGGCGTGATGGTAGTAGTAGTAGAAGTAGTACTTTAATACATAATTAATTAAAAAAATAAATACCACTATGGATTCAGTCGATATTAGGTATTCAATTGAAATGTCAACTGGCCGTATTGTTTTAGTAATTAATAGTACTAAAAATAGCCGCGTAGAGCGCTTTATGTCCTGCAATATGACGCATGAAATTAATTATGGTCTTATGTCAAAAGTACCATCTCAAAAAAAAATAGTCATTAAGAAACAATGTTTGAAATACTGTTTTCCAAATGAAGAATCTTCAAATAATTTGTGTAATCTGCAAGTTTAATCTTAGAGAAAAAACCCGCACTGGGGTTAATACATTCAAAATATAGTACACTTATTTGTATGAAAAAACAAGCTGGAATAATCGGCTAGTTTCTTGGCTCACCGCGGGCGCTGGGCGCACTTTATTAAAATTTATATTTGTATTACGATAAAATACAAACGGTGGAAATGGTTTAAAATAAATGTTAATTATTTATTGGTTTTTCTGTAAATAAAGTTACAATTAAACATTATTATGGTTGGTCAAATGTAATGGTAAGCTGCGCATAATCGCTTTTATACACGGTTCGCCCCTGGTATTTATGCCATTCATAATACTTTTGATTGTACAAGTATTTCTAAGAACGAAAAATTTGTATGCAATGATGTTGATTTCTTCAATTTAAATATTTATTCGGTCAAGTATTTTTTTTTAGCATACTTACATTTTGTTAGATAACGTTACACCGAAAAACACAACCCCCAATGAAGGTCTTAAATTACATATTATAAATTGCGACACACCACATCGTTAGTCTCTTATCGCATCTGGTTAATGGTTTATAAGAAAGAATTTCGGCGGGTTTGATATTCTTGCACAATTAATATCTAACTGTATAGATGCCCATGATATTCTTGCTCAGATTAACCTTAATGTACCTCACCGTAACTGGGGACCAATGCTGTCTTAGCTGTGCGAAATTATAAAACCAACATCGGATTCCTTTCCCCTCTGCCAATGATCCTCAGAACAGTGAACGAATCTTATTAAACCGATGTGTTCCTACAGCAAAAGGCAAGCATTCAAGAAGCAAGCGGTGTTGTCACCCCTGACTCACGATAACATACTTGCCATTGTCGACTAGATTATGCCATAATTATACCTTTGTAACTTTAAATAGATTTTAAGAGTGTTTAGATTAAGTGTTTTTACATAATATATACTCATTAATGTCAAGCTGTTAGGGCTTTCATAAACCTGTTGATTGGCTTAAAAAAATATTTTTTATATTTTTATTTTTGCATTTTAGATTTGCATAATATGTTCTCAGAACAGTAAATATCGGAACTATCGTACGAGTGGGTACATCACTAAATTTAAACCTGTATTGGCCTTCCGGTAAATTGCTTCCTATTCTTAAATTATAGATTTATCCCGCTAAAATATTATCGCTCGCTTATATTTTTGCGAGAAATAATGGAATAGGGGTGATTCCACGGGGGTGGCTTGAGTAATTAAAACAGATCTTAATTTTCCAGTATCGAATAAAAATATGTTGGTGAATTTTCCCAAATATCTCACTGCATTACAAGGTAGTTTTTAGCTTCATAATTAGGCAATTTAGTATTTTTTTATATATATTTTTTAATAGACTATTAAACTAAGCCATAATTTTATTTTTTATTTTTATGTATCGTATTATCAGCGCTAAGTATTGTATTTCTGAAACTCTTCCGCGTGTGACTCATTAAGTTCTCTTCCGCTTCTTCTCGGTCAGTTCTGCCAATTGGTCCGTTGACGTACCGTAAACCGAAAATCTTTCACAACAGTCTTATCGTAAGTTGATTCATATGAACTAGTGACGTCGTTCAAAGAAGTTGATTTTATTAAAATATTTTTTATTATTTTTTTCACTCATTTTCAAGAAACTGCCGTACAATTTGATGCTCCAATTTTTACCGCGCGTAAGAAAATTTTATATCCACGCGTTTTTTACATACATATTTATATTCAAGAGGTACCTTATAGAATCGTTTGCAATTTGAGGTTTTGCAGTCTAGTTGTGGGCACAACTAGCATATCTTTATTTCTCGTATTAAGATTATGATAAACGAAAGAAATGCAATTTTAGATGAGATCTGAACTAACTGGGACTTTGGGATGATTCGCAAATGTAAAGGCGATCGGTTCCAGCGAAACATCTGAAGTTTTTAAGTCTTTTTTTATTTCATAGAACAAAAAAAGAGGGTGCCCCGAGAAGATTGTAAATGTTAGTTTCTAACGACCACCCTTATAACAACGTATTAATTTTGTGTACAATCACTAAAATAATTTTAATGTTCCCAAGAAACGGGCGGTTATTGCCTGTTACATGCAGGAAAAACATAGGAAAAACAAAGTGACGTCATTCTTATTATGCATTATTTACCATTGCTTGTCCAGTATTTACCTACAGTTTCTACCTCAACAAGTTCAACGCCACCTGGACCGAGGATCAAAGCAAATATGACGTCCTTTAAGCGCTCCCGTCCGAAGTTTAAGCGCTACCGTTTGTGAGGGTTTTGGAAATATTTGCCCTTTGAAGTAGAAGACGATTCCGTGAACATGTCACTTACTGTGGGGACCCACACGCGGTAATTTGTAAATTCACAATTTAATTACAAAGTAAAATGAAAGAGATTAACTTGTTAATAAATTTGAAGTAAATAAAATTCCAAAGTTAATTTCGGAAGGTATTATTTATTTACTCATTCGCAAATAATTTTATTTACTGATGTAATAACTTATATATGCATATAAATTACCAAATTTTAAATAATGGCGTAAATATTATAAAATGTGAGGATAATTTATATAATACTAAATATTTTATTTATTTAAAACTTCAAGTACAAAGAATAAGTACTTTGGCGGACTTATTGCTAAAAGCATTTTTTTCAGCTTACCAAAAAACAGATTGGTCAAAAGAAAAGATTGGTCGAATTTTTTTACAAAAAAACCATAAATATATATCAAAAGATGTATACATGTTAAAATAAAAAAAATTAAAAAATAACAGCTGTTTTTTAATTAGGAGATAACGCTTGCTAACATGTGCAAGCATTATCTCATTAATAAAAAAATAAAATAAGTACATTATGTTAAAAAATAGCTTATTACTCAATTGTACAATCTTTGTTACAATATGGTATTGTATGATGGGGTGGTGCATATGCTAATATATTAAGCCCTATTAAAATAGTATAAAGATTTTTTAATAAAGTAATTTTAAAGAAACCATCAGCATTCAATACGGAAAGTCTATATAAAATATTTAAGGTTCATACAGTAGACACTCTTTATAAAATAAATTCTATTGTACAAATAAATAAAAAATAAAAAAATAAAATTTCGAAATGAATAAGTCACTCAGATACCAACATAATATTAAATTTTCTAAATTCCATACAAGTCATGGTCAATCAGCTTTGTCTTCAAAGGTGTAAAAAAATATAATAATCTTCCTAATGAACTAAAAACTACAAAAAATAATATATCAATAAATAAATTTAAAGTTAATCATAATAAATTTTTTAAACTCGTGTAAAAACAACATTAAATTTTATTTAGTAGGAATGTATAATTGTTTTATGTTTTTTTCTTTATTATGTTTTTATTTTTCTTTTTTCTGTACTCGTATTTAAAATTATATAAACTCTTATAAATAAACAACTAAAACAGTGTAAGTCACTCTCCAAGCACAAGAGTAAGTCTCTTTTTTTGGAGAGTTACAGTGATAACATTTACTAGATGTGTAAAAGTAGATATGTTTAGAATTTTACAAAAACATATACTTTTTATGAAATTAATTAATAAAAAATTTAAAAAAATGTATTTATTAAATGATGAGGAATGTGGGACAGAAAATGATGGGGAAAAAAAGAAAGAGGAACTAAGGAAAGAAAAAGGGATAAAAAAAATATATTTGAGAAAAAAAAAGTGTAAAAACTTAGGGAGTTCAGGATTCTGGGGATATATAATATTGTTTATCTTAACACTTTGTATCCCGGAGCCGTGTTTTCACGTGGTTTACCAGCTGTGACTAGTGTGCTAGTGACTTTTATAAGTACTTTTTCGATGCTGGTAAAACACGGGACCGGGACACAACACATGGTTATTATAATCACGTGTTTACACAGCTCCGGGATACAAAGCACAAAAAAGGAGTGAGGCCCTGTATATTTGCGAACATTGCAATGCGCAATGTGGCTCCCCATAAAGGCCAATGTTGGCAAAACTATCGTACAAAAATGATTTATTAATTTTTTTTAAATAAATATGTGAAGTTTCAATTGATTTAATCCAGTACTTTCATAATTATGACACTTTTAAGAAACCCTTCACAAAGCATGAAATTTCACAAAAATGGGCCGGGCACAGGGTAAATTCTATGTGTATTCGGCCGGGCTCAAAGTGTTAAGTAAAGGTTCATTAAAAAAAAAAAGGTCGAAAGAGATACAATACGTGATATTTCGGTGAAACAGAGTGGGACAAATTATTGAATACATGTGTTGGCGGTGTATAGTTAGTTTCTATTCTCAGATAAGGATTCTATTTAATTAAAATATTTATTGTTTATTGCAATGTACAGGGTCAAACTAAAGGGGCCAATAAGGGTGAGTTTTTTAAATTCTATCTGCTGATTTTGTTGCTGCCTGTTTTGTTGTTGTTGTATCTGCTGAAGAATTTTATTTACATTTATTGAAAGTTACGTCCCATCTCCGTGAGACTTGAGTCCTGTGTTGATTTGGGATGAATAATTCTTAAATAAAGTATAACAAAAGTTTTATTTATCTTATTAAGTAAACAAATGTTATGTACAAAATTGATTGTTGTTTTTGTGATATTAGTGCACACATGCACACACCAAAAAAAATGTTTACACTTAAGACAATATTTCAAATTAAAGTAAATAAAACAAATGAGGGTTTTAAAAGCAAACTTAGAAATCTCCATTGAAGAAGTTACTGAGATATTAGCTTATAATTATAAAAATACGTATGCAGTTTTATTCTATTTTTATTTATAATTTTTTACCAGTGACCGGGTTTCGTCGTGACCGACATCGTCAGACTGGTGACATACGTATTTTTAATATATATATATATGTATATATATATATGGCGATATATACGACTATATATAACTATATATGTATTTTTATTATTATAATTAAAATTCAGTTCCACTAAGAAATGTCAGTAAAAAAACTTAATATATTTAAATGTTTGCGGTGTAAAGTAGTATAATTGAAATCTGTTTTGTAAGATTTTGAGACGGTTTTGAATTACGCTATTATTTAGGTAGGTAAGTTTTTTTATGTAGAAATAGTTTATTTTGGCATCAATAACCAGTTTTTTTCTTAAACTTTCAAATATAGAAGGTACAAAATGAAATAGATGTTTATAATACTAATAATTAATTAAATTTAATATTTGTTTCTCTCGATATTACTATGACTTTTGTACAAGAAAGATTTTTTCTTACTGGTCTGTGTGTTGTGGTGTATTTTTTATAACTTTCATTCCCTCTCCTTATCTCTTTTATCAGTTTATTTAGAAACTTATCTGGTTATCCCTTTTTTAAAAAAAGGTGTTTGTCTTTTTTAATACTTGGGCATCAAAATCAATTAATTGCTTATTTTCACCGTCTTTTTCGAAATTTGTGTATTCTTTTTTGTTTTTTTTTTCAGTTCACAAACTTTAAAAATCTTCTCACCTTGTTCTAATCAAGTGAGGCGTAAAGTATTGATTGCGTCAAGCGAACCTTTTCACTTCCTCTTTTCTTTTTTTTCTTTTTTTACCGTACTACCTTTTTAGTTTTCTCCCGCTGGATTTATTTCTTCTTGGGAAAGAAAAACTCACCCGTAATCATAGCCTGAAAAACCACACTTTTCGAAAATCAGAGGTAATGAGGGCCTTAAAATGTTAAAAGAAACCATGTTTCATATTGGTTCTAGCAATCATTATTTAAATTAACAGTTTAAAAATATAAATACGCTTTCTTTTATGTATTTTTTTTATTCGTTTTCCAGGCTTTTTATTAAAAGTTTTACTACAACTTAAATTTTCTTCTTACAAAGTTTTTTTTTAATTATTTGTAATCTTATTTTCTTAAAAATATGTTTCTTTGATTAAAATCTGTAGCACATTATATGCTGCATAAAGTGTGACGGATGTAGTATTATTATGTACAAAAATTGTATTACAAACAAGAATCTAATTATGTATTTGACCAGTTTTAATGATTTTTCAAGTATTGTAAGGTTTTCCTAGTCCTGTGGGTGTTTTCTGCAAGTGAAAAATGCCGTTTTTGTGATCGACACTATTTTCAGAAGTTGATTATTACAGTTTTTTGTATGAAAGTGGTCTGGCTGTTCTTAGCAGAGCATAGAATTGACCTTACTGCACCCGATAACACAAATATCTAACTTTTTCCAGACTGTAGACTTAGCTGCTTTCTGTATAACTACCTTCAATTTATAAATCTCAGTGATTTGAATTTTTAGATACCTAGTATTTTTATCAACATTAAAGGGAGGTGATTTTTAAAGGAATTACTCAAACGTTAAAAAAAAACAAGGTATAGCTTTTTAAAGATCTAGAATTCTCCTAAAAGGGTTTATTTAAAACTGCGCTCTGATTTCCATTAACTATCCTCATTTAACTCTCGGCGTCTCTTTGGAAAATTTTAATTACTTTACAAAATCAACTTCTTCAACTTGTACGAATCTTTCATTAGCATTTTTAATTAACTCTTTAAATTTTATGCTTCGCGTTGTTTTTCTTAAACGTAAATAAATACAACAAAATTTCATCGTAAAAACATTCAGCCTCTTTAAAATCTACGAACAATTGTAAATAATAGGTAAATATGATCAGTAAAAAGTTTAAAATACCTTTTAGAAAAAAGAAATTCAAATTTAAAAAATTAAAATGATTTTTTTTTTTTTTTTTCATATAAATATACATATTACAAAAAAATAATAACGTTTTCTTGTCTACACGAGGCCAAGAGCTCCGAGTTGAGTTAGGATGCAACATAATAGAAAGTGGAAGGACGCATAGTATTAAAGAATAAAAATTCTTACATAAACGCTATTAGTTCCTGGGGGTTATCAAGTGAAACTAACTTTAATTTTATTCAAACTTTGTAAAATTCTATAATCAAATTGCTACTACATAAAGATGTACACCGCATTTCAATATCAATTATGTAGAAATCTGTAAATAAATATCAGTTAGGACTCTGCGTCGCACTCCGAGTATAAACACAAGTTGGTACATGATTACAACACCAGGTTTACTAGTAGGGAAGGGCTAGCTGTTCCTAGATATTGCAATAAATATGGCAAAAGGACACTGCAATACAGTATACCTAAAATATTTAACATGTTACGAAACAATATTAAAAATACTGAGTTAAATACAGGAGTGAGACGTTTGCTCAAATTATGGCTAATAGGAAAAAGTTTTTTTTTATTAATGATAGCTTTTAATCTTAAATAATGTAATAATAATGTTTTCCAAATAAAATTATGATTAATGTAGGTTAGGTACGAAATATCGAAGCAATATGGAATTGTATTTTGATAAAGAGTGTGAATAAATAAATAAATAAATAAATATATAAGAACCTGCTGACGAGTTGTATGCTTACAATTTAGCAGGAATTAAATTTTAAGACGAATGTGTAAAATATTTTTGAAAAAAGAATGAGGAATTCCACTGTTTTGTAATTTTTTTTTCTATTGGCGTACTATTCAACTAAGCAAAAATATATATACAAATTTAAATTGTTTTGTGCGTTATTTACAAAGATATGATATTTTAAAGTTACATTTATCAAATACCGCGCCAAATGACTGTAATCAGCGTGTCACTTATCAGTAGTGACGTCATGAAACGGTTGGCGTTCTTACTTTCACTGACCTGACAAGAATCTTTAGAATATTGCTTTGATTACTTCATTTAGTTGATCGTAATTTGCTCATTTCTATGTAATGGTTGTTTTTACGAACGTTTCGATTTAGAAAAACCTAGAAAGTTGACATAATCTCTGGTTAAAATGTCAAATTATACAAATTATACTCTTTTTTTCTATGGTCAAAACGTTCCTTACAAGGTTTAAAGGTTTAAGGCTTTAAAGCGGAAACCGGAAATACTACAAGTAGATATAAGGAGTAACGTCATTATTTACGATTTTAAAAAGAATACTATTTTTAACATTTTTTATTTATTTCTGCGTGCGTTTTTGAGATATTTCATCATACTCCAAAATTTTTAAATATTCACGTGTACACGAAAACATTTTTAAAATTTAATTCCGGGTTGGGCTGGAATTCTTAATTTTAAAAAACATCTGGACAACCGCTTTATAGTATATAAATATATGCAATGTCTCGCAGCTGTCTCCTGTAATGTTCTCAATATATACTATGTCTCGCAGTGGTTCTTTAGACAAAATCTAAACTTGTACACTTCTCCTGAAAATGGTTTTCGTTTTAGAGAACTTCATATATTTTTCCAGGACATTGAACATTCTTAGGACCACAAAATATAAATATCCCTGAGTGAAAGTCATACGTTTTTTGGTCTTATCAATTCAAATTACAGAAAAATCTCTGCTAGGATCTCCTCTTGTAACCGCATGACCAGAAATGTGTCAATGACTCTTTTTAAAAAATTGTCTTAGCTCGCGTTTGCCTTTTACACCTTACAATAAAAATAAAAAAAAACACTCCACCAAATAATATATTTCCGTACTGTACAAAAATACTTAAAGAGTTTTCACTATTAAAGGTCTTTTCTTTTACTGCCATGTTAATTAATTATCGTGTCTAAAAAGCGTTTATTTTCTTATAATTCTGTGGGTACGAGAATGTTTAATTTTGTTATACTGTGTTTTTCTTCGTGCGTGGGGGTGGAAATATTTTTTTACAACAAATTTTGTAAATTCGTATTTTTTTGTCTAAAAAAATATAAACGAGTTAACGAACTTTTTGAGTTCATATTTACCCAAATATTTCAATTTTTTACGTATTTCCTAAAAGTCGTAAATAAATTGTGCAAAAATGGGATTCGCGTTGTTGTAGAGTGAGATTCAAACCTCAAACCCTTGATCCGTGAGTCTATAATACTACCACAGGACCGCAGGCTGGTTTATTACATTATAACATTTCTGAGCAATATTTTGAGTTCGTTTAAATTTGTGTAGAAAAAAAGTTGTTTTCACCTTTTAGAGAGTTATTAAGATTTACTTATTACAACAGAATTGGAAAATACTTTAGAGAATAGAATATGGCATTTACAAAGCTTTTGACATGTCGTTGACAGGTTTAAGTGGCTCTTTACATTTCATTGCACCATTTTCGTCTTTGTATTGCCGTGAACAAGAAGTTAAAGAGCTGAAACACAAGGTTTCAGCTTTAACTTCACGAAAATCAACAGATGGAAGTATTAAAGAAATACGTATGGATGTTTAAACATCAGCAAAGTCCTAAATATTACACAGTATTTAAAGTGACCTGCCTGACAACTTATAAGTCATTTAAAAGTCTCTCGTTATCCCTTCTCTAAAATGTTCCCCAACCCTGTTGTTATATGATTCATTTATATCTCATCTCTCCAATTGTATTTGGTTTATTTATTTTTAAAATAAATATTTGCGTTCTTATGATTTACCCAAATATTTAATTTTGAGGGCCATTTTCAACGAGTTGTAAATAACTACTAATAGAAAATGGAATCAAGTTGGGGTAGAGTAGGATTCGAACCACGGACCTTTAGTCCGTGAGTCCGAGACACTAGCCATGGGACCACAACCTGATATGTCATTTGTTTAAATTACATCCCGTGTACCAACAAAGAAGGTATATTTATTTTGTATTACTGTATACAATAAAAGGCGGTAAGCAATGTAAAATAAATGAATAACCTTTTTATCGGGGTTTGCATACTTTTAATTCATGAAATTCGATTAACACGTCCGTATGTCTCCCAAGATCCTTAACAATGTTTCCCTACCATATAAAGCATCATTTGCACATGTCCTAGAGTGCACTGATGACAGATCACGTCTGAACTATGGGACTTGAATCTGATGCGAGAAGTCGCACAAAAACTGACTGCCGACAAGGAAGCCTGGAAGTAATTTATAATGAAAAGAAAAAAATCAGTACAATAGATTGATAATTTGTAATAAATTCCGTTAAAGAAGCAACCTTTTCCAGGCTTTAATTGTATTATAAATTCAAGGGTGTTCCTGTTTCGTGTTTAAATATTTTTCTTTTTCATGTTTAAATACCTCGTGGCCCTTTCATTTTATAAAGCGTAGTATGAAGCCGCAGAGTACTGGGCTCCACCATATGCGAGCTTCGAAATAAACATGCAAACATTTTCCGACCAATTTTCCTATTGTTTTCCTTCGACAGTATAAACCCTACTTCGCAATTTCCGACGCTTGTCGAGATGAATTTTTCATCAGTTTTTTTACCCCGTAACTAGAAATGGCTTTTCCCATCTATGTTATTTTTATGCGATTATATATTTCGCAACGCACGCTATACTCGCCTGGAGCTGTGATTCCTTTACCGCTACCCTTCAAGTGTGTAGACTCTCTGAATAATATCGACTGTTGCAGCAACAAAATAACATCTAACTCAAAGAAATTTCAATTATAATTCTGCTGTATTTCTTTTTTTATTATACTGACCCCATAATGATTTTCAAGGAAACGCAATTTTAATATATAAGATATCGCTGGTTAGGCTCCTACCCAAATTGGAAATTGAGAGAAAATACGGGGTCGGTGTTTCAAGGTGTCTTTATTGCATTGCAAATAAATATACGAAAGTTCGTTGTGGAGCGCGAGAGTAACAGCGATAAGGATTCGAACTGACTGCCCTTGAACTACATAGTGAAACTGAGTGACTGCGTTGAGCTGACTCGATTGGGCTGACTGAAAGGTACCACGCCCTGTCTCTTTATAGGCCACTTTCCTTTGTTCGTTATATCTCCAAAACGTGAGATTCGGTACTAGCATATTTTTTTTAATTTCGTAATCTTACGTTTTTTTAATAAATACATTTTATTTTTAAATAATAGTACCGATCTCCAAGATGTTGCGAAAGCTTTGAAACCGGCATTCCAAATTTTTTTATTTAAATTTTGTATTTCAATTACAATCATAACTTTTATTTACTGTTTGTCAAAACAAATATAAAAAGATAAAGTAAATTGTTATATCAAAATAATATGCGCTTAACCAAAAACCAAATATGGTTTTTACAAATACCAAACCAGAGCATTTGAAATATTTCAAATATGTTGTTTCTTAATTTTTGAGAAATTTATATGTCCGTGTTTAAACCCCTTATTTTAACATTTTCTTAAAGTCCGTAACATAAACGATTTTTCACATGTTAAGATACGCTATGTCGGCTAAATCTTTGATTAGGAGCATGCCGAACTAGAACAACATACGAACAATAACTTTAAAAAAATACTTCCCCTTTCATTCGATTGGCAATCAGAGAAAGGGTAATTTTTTTATTAATTACGTGATAGATAGTTTTAAGTATTATGATGTTTGGGAACGGTAAAATCCTCAAAGTAATAATGCGCTAGCTATAGAGGGGCCCTATGGTTATTTTGCGTAGAAAGAAACCGTTACACATTTTTGGTTAGCGACAACTTCACTCTGCTGGTAGCCATTTTGTTTTGTTTGACAACAGACGCGTAACGGACGCTTTCGTTGATGTGCTTGGCTTTGCTTGTAAATAACTTGGATATTTACTCGTTACAATAAATAAAAATCGACAATAGTAAATTTATTGCAGTATGTTTGGATGCAGCAGTAGGAGCGTCAAAGGTGTACATATTTAAAAGTAATAACAATGCAAATTTATATCGATTTGACAATTATTCTCGACTTGAGTACGGCCAATTGTTTTGCTGCGAACTGTAGCTAACGTAATAGTCATAGAATTGTTTTTCTACGTTTGGGCTCCTCTATAGCATGCGCATTGTTACTCTGAGAAAAAAACATTATTTTTCTATAATATTGATTAAATTCAAAGGCAAAAATAGAAGTCCAGATATTTGGGGTTTTCATTGGTAGCTAATGAATTATTAATGAAAAACTCTGTATATTTTACTACTGTAACATCTAAACTAATTATTCAATTTCGGTTTGGATAAGAAAGTCTACTTTAGGAAATCTTTGGGATCTGAAGGGTTGAAAGGGAGCAGGATGAGGAAAAGGTAGTGCGAAGTAGTATAATTCTTATTCAAATCATCTCCCAACCTATTTGTATTTTACGTTTTGTGAATTAATTTTATAAAATTTCCCACGAAATGAAGCTCTGGCAACTTTCTCTCGTCTCAAACAAACGGTAATATGTAATGACACCTGAAGGAGAACTGCGAAAATTTTCGAAGATTTTCAGAAATTCACAAAAGATTTTGTATTCGCTATATTTACAAAATTTTCTCGGCCCGGTTAGTTTTTATAGGTAGAAAATTTTCATAAACGTTTATCTGTAGAATTTCATTTGTAATAATATTTCATCAACATCATCATTCCCTTTCCGCACCTAATGGTGCATAGTGCACTGCGTTGGTACACCAATCGCAGCGTATCTTGATAGTTTTTATTATCATGAAGGTAAGATGGTCAGTCTTACGCTTCAGGTACCAGTCCAGGGACTATGAAATATTCTCGTGTGAAAACACCCTTTTAAATTAATATTTCATTGCAACCATGTCCGGAATCGAACCCGAGACCTCTTGCATGGCAGGCTATTGCGCTAACCATTACACCACGAAGCCGAATAATATATTTAATATTTCATCGTATTGGTTTAAGAGTTTTGTTATATTTTTCATGGATTTTCGTGATGTAAAATAAAATATTTCTACAACTCCATTCTACCACTGTAAATAATATTTGCAATTTATTTAAAATAAAACACTTTGTTTTCAAAGTTTTCATTACTAAAGAATTATTTGCATTGCATTTGAGAAAATAAAATGGTAGCTATTGTAAAACAATTACAAATCACAGTCTGTCATACTAATTATCATACCTATGTTGGTATAGTAGACTGCATTTCAAAGTTGGTCCGCTTATAATTACTATTGTTACAAAAAATATTTCAATACGAGTTCAATTATACCTTTGCGTAGATAGTTTTTACTTAGGTAATGTGAGTGTTTAACATAAAATCCTCATCGTCTGCAAGAATTCAGTTCCATCAATCCCCATGATGGCATCATAACTTTTCTTTTGTGTTAATTTAGCGGTGGTAACTTGGCAACATTACAGAATACCATATTATGTATCTCCACTAGGGTAGTACGGGAGAGGGGGGTGCGGGGGGTTAACCTATTCCCTGTTTTACGAACAACAACCCCCTGAAGGTCATCCCTAGATAGTTCGGTTTTCCGCCTTTTGCATCTACCGATATAAGGATTCTCAAAATATGGTGGCAAATTAAGTGTCGAAAGAAAATTAACACATTGCTAGTTAAATCGTAGAATTCCTTAAGTAAATATTCATATTGTAACTCTGAAAAAAAAAGTCAGTGATAAGCTCCACGGATGCTATTCTGAACCTCTCTCAAAACAGTTTTTTTCGTGTATTTTGTATGTAAATATACGAGATAATACGGCCACGAGAGCGTTTGGAATACCACCCTTGGCGTCTCGGTGACCTGTAGATCTATTGTGACGGATCCCCTTAAATAAATTCTCGCCTTCCAACCCTAGCTCTTTTAAGAGCCTGGCTACTTAGTGGAGTACTCTATTTAAAGCGCCCATCTATAAAGATAATTTAATAAGAAAGTTCAGTGGTTTTAAAAAAATATGTTTGTTAATAAACTATTTAAGTTTGTAAGTGAAAATTCTTGATGGAAGTTCATTGTAATTTATTATATAAATAAAAGACGAGTGATACTTTAATCCACAAATTTGGAATATCCAGTGACCGGTTTCATCGCTTTCGCGACATCTTTGAGACTGGTCAGTTTAAATTTTTTTAAATTTGTGGATTAAAGTATCACTCGTCTTTTATTTATATAATAAATAATAGACTATTTTTTTAAGTTTCGTGATTTTGAAATACCTCCACCTGTGACGTCACAAGTTGTGTTTTTGGTGAGTTGTCCCGATTTGTCAGTTGGCTTCCGCCAATCCATCACAACACTATCATCAGTTGATTTCGGAGAACTAGTGGCGTTGTTCAAAGTAGTTCATTTTTATTAAAATCTTTTTTATTATTTTTTTGTACATTTTCGAGAAAATTCGCCCTACAAATCAGTGCACCAATTTTTACCGCTTGTAAGAAAACATTTTTGAAATCCAATTTTCTGTAGCACTGAACTTCTTCATTGTACGATAACATTAAACGAACATTATTTTTTATATCCAATCCTAGATTTTTTTTAAATAAGTAATGAAAAAATTTACTAGAAAAATATGTTTTTTCTTTAAATAGTTATCCCAGGAGGGTTAAATAAATTATACGGTTAGTTTATTTTTACGAAACCACATCACACCTTTTGTGCAACAAAGGCACAACAGCTTATTTTTTAATTTTACAGGAGAGGACTTTTAAGTTTTTATCGCATTTATTGCCTTATTACTGGATTTCTATTTGCATTAGGTTTTTAATCTTGATAAAAATTATTTTTTTGCTGTAGTTTCACGTTAAAATTTTATTCTGAATTATTTAAAAAAATGCTAATAAAAAACGTAACAAAATTCATACTCATACTCCATACTCAAATTCCATAATTCAAACTCCATAATTCATACTTCATACTCAAACATTGATGTATCTTCGAAATCGCTAAAGAGAATTCATCTTCAACTATACCGTCAAGGTGAAGGTATGACGTCTTTATCTTCCCATCATAATCGAGGCCCAGATTTGGTAGGCATACTCCAGGAGTAGACTAACTCTCATTCTCTCTGACTTAAATCCTCTTCGATATATTGGGTTGCAGCAAAGCTTTTCATCTTCTTTACTACTCCGGCTTCTTCTGTCTGGCCCTACTCAGGTCTCTATATGACCTGCAGCTCATACCTTAGCAAAAATTATCGAGGCATGAGCGCCCCTGTAATTTGTATCCTCAGACATTCCATCTATTACCTCATGTAGGAGACCCTCGTTACTCACTGTGTCTAATCCATCAGCGCGTCTTTCGAGGATTCGTCATTAGTGATGCGGTCTCTCCAGGAAATTCCCGAAATGTTTCTACGGGAGCACATATCGAAAGTCTCTTTTTGTCTCTTTCGGATCGACATCATGGCTCGCAGCCGTACATTAAGACGCTCCATACATAAGTCTTGACAAAGGGCTTGCTTGGTTTCGGGCAATTCAGGACGAACATACGTTTTATTAAGTTTGAGAAATAAATCGTGGGTAATGTAGGGTAATGTTTTCCTTGTAAGGCGTTGAAGGGAGTTGGTACATTTGACAATTTCGATGATATGTGATTCTCATTTTAGATCATAAGTTATCACAACTCTGAAATCTCTTTGTAAAATCACTGCTAGTACTAAGTTTCTACCCACGCTCGCGGTATCTTAAGTTGGGATTTCTAGAGCCAATTTTTAGAACGGTGCATTTATCGAGGTTGTAAGTAAAATTATGTATTGATTGTATAAATATAATAAATCTCAAACATAAATCCTATTTTAAACAATGAGCGAATAAAGTAGGCGAATGTGTAGTAAAACTATGTACGATAGGTGCACAATTGTCTACGATTTGTGCAGGTAAGGCTAAAATAAGCATAGAGAATTATCTCACACTACGAATACCGATAAAAATATATGAAACAGCTTTAAAAAATTTATTGTATTTTCAAAATCAATATGGATATCGTGGTTTGATACATAAATTAAAAAAAGAAATTATAAAAAAAAAACGTCCCTACAAAAACGCAACATGTTTGGACGTCAAGATTCGTGACGATGTTCTACTTAAATTTAAACGGTCACAAACAAAGTTCAAAATTTACATGAATTTTGACGTATTAGGGGTGTGGCCAATGCAATGGACCGTTTTCGTCAGGAATTCCAAATTATAAATTTAAAAATATTTTTCAAGCCACTAAAAAGTAGTAAAAATTTTTTTTTTTACTCGTCAGTATTTATAGACCCTTGTTGGTTTAAAATTGTAAAAAAACGAGATATTTCGCAATTATTTTTAAATTTTCAAAAGGAGTTATGCGTTGGTTTTGACATGTTAGTTGCCAAGGATGTGATAAAGTGTACATAGAACAAACAGGGCGCACAGCAAAGAAAAAGATTGATGAACACAAAAGAGCGTGTAAACTTGGGCACCCTGAAAAATATGCAATAGCGGAACACTTTATAGACACCGGGCATTTTTTCGCCTTCGAACCGAAAATTTCACATAAACCCAGTAATTACAGTGCACGAATAATAAGAGAGGCAATCGAAATACACAGACACCAAAATAACAGAAACAAAGACGACGGGCTTAAATTAAACTCAACATGGTTCCCAGAACTACATACTACAAAAACTAATAGAAATGTGCCTACTGCCGACTGCGACATGGTACAAATTACTAGTACTCAAACACATATTTGTCATTCATACACTCATTCTGCACTGAACGCGTGTGACAGAGATGCTCTACAAAGCCACTAGTCTCTTTCTTAAGCATGTGAGAAAACGGAACGCGGAAGAACTATCAAATTCTCTCAACTTATGCGTTAATAATGAAATCGCATATCATAACTTAAAAGATTACTGAATTTCTTGCCAATTAATGTTGAGCAAACATTAGTCAGAAGCTTACTTCTTCCACTCCTTGACTATCCAGATGCCAACGCTGATTTACTTGATAAGTTAGAACGATTGCAGAACATTTGTTATATTTTTGATCTTCGCAAATTTGACCACATAACCGAGTATAGCTCGCAACTACACTGGCTCAGTATCAGGCATAGAAGAATCTTTCACATTTTAACACTTCTTCACAATATTTTAAATAATCCCACTTCGCCTGTTTATCTGAGAGAGCTCTTCCAACCTCTTTCACAACACGGACTATCTCTTCGTCCAAGTAACGAAAGAACTCTTTGAATATTTTGTCATCGCTTTAATTTTCTTGCGTCCTCTTTCACAGTAGTAGTCGCTTGATTGTGGAATAATCTACCCAATAATGTTAGAGACGCCCCTTCTTTATTTACATTTAAGTCAAGGTTGAAATGTCACTATCTAAATATTTAAATTGTTCCTTTATCCTTTATCTTTCCTTCCCATCCTTTCTCCTCTCTTCGTAGTATTGTGTTAATTTTTTATGTATTTTTATTTTGTTAATCTTTGTTTTTAATTTTTGTATAAAATTGTAAGATTCAATACGTCAATGTATTTGTAAATTTCTCAAACTGAACGGTTTGGGTAGGTAGGAAGAAATCGCCTTAAGGCAATATGCCCACTCTTGTATGTATATATATTGTATATGTATATAAAGTATTAAATAAATAAATAAAATAACCTTATTATTTCCTCATGCTAGTTTTTGTTAATTTTCCTACGCGAATTTTAGCATGTGTATCGTGATTTGCTATCTCTTTAGGACAACACAATACCAACTTCATCTGAGATGCATCTTGTAAGAAAATGACGTGTCTGTGCAATCAAATTGAAAGTTTTTTTAAATTTTTTTATAAATCATATAACACAAAGTATTTTACAAGTAAAATACGTTGAATTACATTCCCATGAGTTACAAAAACTCAATTCGGGACATAAATAATATCAGCATTTAGAAAATAACACATTTTGAGAACAACAAAGAAACAAAACAAGTTTAGCACCTTTATAACTAAATATACAACAACAATATATACGCCTAAAACCTTTTCTTACACAAGCAGAATAAATATATATAAAAAAACGCTTTTAAGAATAAAAAAAAAGTAGTGAATCTACTAAAGGAGATAAGGTCAGGTATAGATACCCTGCAGACTATAGACAAATCTGGAATCTGGAGGAGGAAAATGGAAGGAAAGGGCTTTCAATTTGAGTTGGAAAATTGGCTGATAACAGAGTTTATCTATGTTTATTTTTCTTTGTTCTATTTTAACATTATAAACAAAGTAACTCACAACTACCGACTAGTTTAGATAACGGATGAAATAATTTCATTGTTTACGTATTAATTATTGCTTTGTTTGTTTATTTTAAACTTTTGTACGCTGAACTAGGCGGGTTTATTACTTGAAAGCAATTTCCTCATATTTATTTTATTTATTTATTCATACAAAAACATACATATTACAAAAAAAATATAATAAAGACGCATCCCAAACTCTATGAAGCCAAGGGCCCCATCAACCAAAACAACAAAAAATAAGTTAAAGATTTACATCCCCAACATCATCATTCACCTTTGTGAACCCAATGGTGAATAGTACTGAACTAAATGTAAATATTAACACATTACAACAGAGATGAAGAATATTTATGAGAAGGCAATATAGAAGTTAAGGCATCTACAGGGCTTATGACCTGTCATTGGCTGGTTTAAGTGGCCACTTTACACATCGTGTGACAATTACCATTTTGCCCATATACGAACATCTATATTCCTTCAATTCTTTCATCTGTTTATGTTTGTGAAGTTAAAGAGCTTAAACCTTCATTCATCATCCGACTTCAATTCAATAAATTTGTAATAAAATGGTTACTGGATTTAGGTAGAGAAATATCGGAAAACTTACTAAAAATCATTCTAAAATAATAAATGGTATATATTTTATTGTAAAACTTTAGAATGAATTAACTAGTAGATAGTCATGTAATTGTTTATTTTTTATAAAAATTTCTGCCTTAAAACAGGTTGTACCTAGTTAGGCAGACTAGACTTAATCCAGAGAAATCTATTACATAAGTATGTGTGTAGTAGATAAAGAATTTGTCATTTTTGTTAATAAACCATTATTATTATTATTATCTCTGTTGTAATTTGTCAATATTGACAGCTCCCCGGGGAGTTGAATCCAGTCCTTGTCTACAAAAATTTGGAAAAACTCAAAATATTGTTGATGTCCACCTGGTCCATGAAGAAGTATGGAAATTTAAAAAAATCATTTTCAGGCGTTGCCTAGTATGTAGGTTAAATAAATAAATTAGATGAATCTCACCCGCATAAATAAAGGTTTTAGCTCTTTAACTTCACAAACATCAACAGATGAAAGAATTGAACGCTTTAGGTACCACTCTAGGAACAATTAAATATTGCAGTTTAAACAACAGCTAAAATCAATATTTCACGTCTACCCTGCCAGGAATTGAACCCAGGATCTCAAGAATGGTAGACGAACACGTAAACCACTACATAAAGGGGCGGACTTTTCTTCACTTGATTCGGGATTTTTACCTTAGAGTAGCTTAGTCGAAAACTTTTGTCCAGGGTTCAGCTTACACAAATTATAAAATAAAATAAAACTTTTTTCCGTATCCGCACCCAGTGGTGCATAGGGCACCGCAACGTTTTTTGTTTTGCATGGAAGGTCTTTTTTATTATTCATTAAAATTTGTAAACAATAGATATCAATATCTTAATCGTGCAAGGTGATCGGTCTTACGGCCCGTATTACAATGGGAAGCTAACATGTATCTACAAAGTGAAATTAAGTTTTCTGCTTGTAAAAATTGAGGCAAAAAAAATTACAAGTTACTAACGAGAATAATTTTATTCTTTATAATAATATACACATTTTTGTACATAAATATACATTTTTATTATACCGTCTCGATATGTACCAATAAAGATAGCTAACAATGTTTTAAGTATGTCCAAATGCTTGCAGACTGGCTGGATTTTCTCCCTAAGGAGTTTTTTATATTTAAATTTGTTGCAACAGAGACGGAAAACATTTTTGAAAAGGTAATATGGGAGTCTAGGCATTTTACAGGGCTTATGACCTGTCATTGGCCGGCTTAAGTGGCCACTTTACACCTTGTGTAACATTCACCATTTTTCCTCTGTTTGAACATCCACATTTCCTCAACTTTTCCATCTGTTGATTTTTGTGAAGTAAAGAGCTGAAACCTTTATCATGTGGGTGAGATTCATCCGGCTTAACCAATTCACTTACTAGGCAACGCCTGAAAACAATTTTCAAACATTAGCAAAATGGTGAATGTTACACAGTGTTTTAAGCGGCCTTTATAACCAGCCAATGACAGGTAGTAAGCCATGTAAATGCCTAGACTCCCATATTACCTTCTCAAAAATGTTTTCCCTCTCTGTTGCAACAAATTTGAAGATAAAGATAGCGGTTGTAAGCGCGGCCCAGAAACAATGAAATAATGCTGTAAAAAAACATGTTTAAAGCCAATACTTTACATCCATTAGGAATCGAATCTTGGACCTTGAGCGTGTTAGGCGAACGCGCCACTACGAGGCCGACTAATCTCAGCTCGATTTAATTTTTTAGTATTTTACCTGAGAGCGACCATCGCCATCGGGTTGAAAACACTCGTCCGATATTCTAGTTTTATTTAAAACCCAGAACTGTATTCTCCATCCGGACACAGATTTTTTTTTAAAAAAGGATGAAAATTTTTTTTTGCCAATGACAGCGAAGCATAATCTGGATTTCACTCCCTAGGAAGTTATTAAGATCTAAATGTATTACACCAGAGAGGGAAAACATTTTTCAGAAGGGAATAAAGAAATCCAGGCATTTAAAGGGCTTATGTAATTGGCCGGGTTTAGTGACACATTTCCTGAACTCTTCCTTCTACTGACTTTTGTGAAGTAACTTTAACATCTTATGTATCTTATGTGAAATGTAGATGTTTTAACATATATGTAGCTGTAAATGTTACAGTCTGCAAAGTAGTCACTTAAATCAGCCAATAACAGGTTATAAGACTTGTAAATGCCTAGACATCCATATCCCCTATCTGCTGCAATCAATTAAGATGTTCTGATCTTACCGAGAATCGAATTCGGACCCAATGCGCTGTTGGGATTACGCCACCACGAACGCAATAATCATTCATTAAAAATAGTTCGTCATAAAGTCTATCATTAATGTTTTTATGTGAAGGGTGGGTGAGGGGCAAAGAAACAAGGGTGAGTTAGTGTTAGTACCTAATAAGTGTAACAGACGGAGAACGTAGTGGTGTCGTGTTGTATAACACTGCAGATATAATGGTGCTGTGGGGAGGTGCGTTCAAAATGGCTGACCTCTCCTCAGTTTATGGATCATTCAGGATAATAGCGAATTAAAAATTACGGCGCGCGGTTTTTAATGATATCCGTTTTTTATACTCACATTGGTATAATATATCGTGGGCATACAAGGAAAACTGACTAAGTCAGAAATCTTTTTAATGCATCAGTTAATGATAATGTCGATGCGTTCTCTGCCACAAAATTCTGACATTTTGCTGGTGATTCTTAGGATAATTAAAAACGCTAGTTACTGTTGTCCACTACAAGATTATATTGATTATTTTTATGACTGATACAAAAAAACCTTGAAATACTAAGAGCCTTACTTATAAGATTTCCTTATACCAGGTTTAAATTAAGAAATAACTATCCCGGTTTAACTATTTATAACTTTTTTTAAAAAAACAATATACACTGATATGTGCGCGTGCGCAGTAACTTTTATAACGACACAAACAAACGTCAAAGTCAAATTGAGACTACTGTCAGTGTAATCGAGAAAATGGAGAAAACCGTTCGAAAAAGAAATCAAAATTACGAAGAGGATGAGATGTTAAAAACGAACTCTATAGTTTATTCGTGTTTCTTTTTTTTATCACTATTAATTAAAACACAGACACACATATAACATTTCAGATATTGATTTAAACAAACAATTAAAAATCACAATATTTGAGTTTGTCCAAATGTTCATAAACAAAAGACTGGATTTCACCCCCTCGGGGGTCAATAAGATTAACAAATTACCACAGGGATGGAGAATACCTTAAATAAGGGAATATGGAAGTCAAGGCATTTACAGGGCTTATGACCTGTCATTGGCTGGTTTAAGTGGCCACTTTACACACTGTGTAACATTCACCATTTTGCCTATGTTTGAACATCCATATCTCTTCAATTATTCCATCTGTTGATTTTAGTGAGGTTAAAGATCTGAAACCTTTATTGTTGTGAAGAGATTCATCTGACTGAATTATATCACATACTAGGCAACGCCTGAAAACAATTTTTCAATTTTTAAACATCTTCTTGGACCAGTTGGTTTCATTACAATATTTGAGTTTGTCCAAATGTTCATAGACAAAAGACTGGATTTCACCCCCTCGGGGGTCATTAAGATTCCAAATGAAATCCAATTCCAATCCAAAGGAAGATTCAGCCGGATGAATCTCACCGACGTGATAAAGGTTTCAGCTCTTTTACTTCACTAAAATCAACAGATGGAAGAATTGAAGGAATATGGATGTTCAAACATAGGCAAAATGGTGAATGTTACACAGTGTTTAAAGTGGCCACATAAACCAGCCAATGACAGGTCATAAGCCCTGTAAATGCCTTGACTTCCGTATTCCCTTATTTAAGGTATTCTCTATCCCTGTTGTAATTTGTAATTAAAAATCACTTGATTTGCTTTGAAAAAGTCACAGAACTTCAAAATTGTTTAAAATTGAAAAAAAAACTGATAAACTATCCATTTTGATTACCGAAAATTATAACTTTTGACAGATCGCGTGCTTATTCAAACGTTATACCACATAATGTGCAGGTATAAGTTTCTATGGTCGCAATCCCAGATATAAACCGAATTTAACTCTATGCGAGGTTTATAAGTAATACTTTTTGCTATACCATCATTGTTCTACCGCTATTCTTAAGCTTAACTTTATACCTAATTTATAAGTAAGGCCCAATATGTTATTAAATATTTGTATATAACTACTAACCGACTTTTCTATGACTCCCGGTTTCTAGAAGTACCCGTGTCTTCATCAGGACACTAATTAAACCGACATGCAAAACACACCATACACCTTTGCCATAGTTGCACAAAAATATAAAATCATGCCATGTATATTGTTTGCTTAATTGATAGCTAATTGAGGAAAAGGTATTTTTCTACATGCAGACGTATGGAGAGTACAGTTATGTGTGTGAAAAAGAACCAGAACCCCGAACGAGTGTTTTCAACTTAGGCTGCTCTAAGGTAAAAATCCTGAATATAGGAATCGAGCGGATAAATTCCGCCTCGATGTGTAGTGATTGATGCGTTCACCTATCGTTCTTGAAGTCCTGGGTTCGATTCCTGGCAGGGGGGGCTTGAAATATTGCTTTTAAAGGTTGTTTGAACTGCAATATTTTACCGTTCCCGGAATCGCATCAGAAGCGTAAGACTGGCCACATTACATTCATATAGCCGGTGATCAAAATACACCGCATTTGGTTTACTAATTCGGTGCCTTATGCATCACTTCAAGCTGAAAGGAAAATGACGGTGATGAAGATGATTTTAAGTACTAAAGTATGTGCGTTTATCTAAAATTGAACACTCAGTAATTTTTACCACATAGATTTTAATATATTATTACACAACTAGTTTCAGGTGTTTTGAATTACCTTTTAAATAAATTAATTGAAACTATTTGTCTTATAATATATTATTAAACTCTTATGTGGTTAAAATTACAAAGTGTTTCATTTTAAATAAATTCAAAAGTTTTTCCACAAAGTAAATGCTGAAACAATAAATAATATAAAGTATGTGCACTTTGTGGGACTCATTAATAATAGCAATATTTTGTAGCTAACTAAAATAATATATTTTTCTTCTGCAATATGTATTACATCTGGTAATAATTATTTCCAAAAGGTTTCATCAACTTTGCTTAGCAAATATAGTTACTACGATAAAAAGTTGTATTTTTCATTAACTTGTCAACTTAAAATTAATATTTACGAAAACTGTGATATTATTATGGCTCAGTTCTTTCGCTTCCAAGTCGACGATATTGAGAAAATATGACATAGATTGTTGGGTCTGGCTTTATTTCATTTGCTGTCCCATCAATTTTTGTTTTATGACAACTTTTTCAGCTCTATTAAGTTTTCATCGAAATTTTCTGTATCACATTTTATCGCCCTATTTACTTTATACAACGACCCTTATTCTGCTTTCAAATGTTTTGTGTATTTTGACGTTTATTCCTTCGAGGATACGAACCTTGTCCAATACTTATTTTCCATAATGAGTTACAAAAACATTTTTGAGTCGTAATTAAAAAACCCAATAAAGCGATCGATCCTATTTTCGCCCACAAAATAAGCACACCAGTCTTTCTCATCGAAACTACGAACATGATTATCTTTTGTTTCAGTGTTATTCTGACTTGCATTCTTCACCTTCTTGCAGATACTTTGAGGTTACATTTTCACTTTCTTATTTTACGCATTCAAATATCTTTCTAGTCCCTATTGCACTATTCGGCACATACATAATCTTAAGACTGACCAAAAAAATAACCGTCTTCTCTGACTCACGTACGATATTTCTAACAATCAAATCTAGTTATCGTCTTAATGTGTTTGAAAAAACATCCATAAAACATGTTCAAATACAATTATTTACTTAATTTATTTCTTAAGTTAGCTTTTACTACAATTAGTATATAAACTAATATTTACACTTACTGGGGTGGCGATTATAATTTTGTGTGGGTATTATTTGACTGAATCGTTGATCTGTGTTAATTTATGCGGGGAAATAAAAGATGCGCTGCGCGGAGATGGAAAATGCGGAAAGAACAATATGCGGCTAAACAAACTACAGCAAACAAAAATCCTACCTTTGGGAAGACAGGAAAGGGAATCAGGGACAGGAATCCGGATGATATCTCCAAGTCCTGGCTTCTGAGTAGTTTTTTCTTTTTTTTGGTGAACGCGGCACTTTCACTATAGGTATTTGCAAAATATAAAGATGCATGTGGCGAAGCGACGGTCAGAAAATGTAAAAATGTTCAGATGCGGGCAGATGATCATAGGACGAGCAGATGCGGGCTAATAAAATTATGAACAGGCGGTAGTTGACAGAAGTTATCAAGAAGATAAAAAAATTTGTGATTGTTAATGTTGGTTGCTATGGATATGGAAAATTGTTCCCATAGCAACTGTAGCTACCCATGGCCATAGAGACGAGGAGAATAACAAACATTAAAAGTTGGGAGATCACAGAATGGGTAGGATAGGTGGACCTTCATCCACCGGCGGTCCATTCAGCCACAAACTACTCAATCTCATCAACCTTTCCCTTACTGTCCTAAAAACACCCGCACATTACGGTGCTGTGTAGTCACTAAACATTAAAAAAATAAGAGATTTAAAAGGGGACAAATGGAATATTTATAGGGAATGGCTTTAATTAACCATAATTTAATTCAAATATGATATGTTTCAAATCTAACAGAATCTAAATAACTTATTGAAACACGTTGAAAATAATGAAATTTATTTTTTGTTTTTTTTGTTTAAATCCTTTTTCCAGAACACAATCGATATATAATTTCTTACAAACATGCTCGATGCATACTTGTTAAAACCTGCAACGTTCATTTCGTGTATTTTTGATTAAAAAAAATATATGAAAATGGAAAATGACATTATTCGTCCTTTTTAAAACAATCTGGAACAGTTTTAATCACATGATTAATTAAAACAATAATATAATAAAAGAAACAATTGCGCAACACAATTTAAGTAAGTACTAACATAATTTTAATCGGTCTCAATTATTGGGTGCGGTTAAAAGGAAAGAATAAATAAAAATTATAATAAATGGGTATTATAAACAATACCAGAGTTTTTTGTGTAGATTTTTCACAAATATTTCAACCATAAATCCATCACTCATTGCACTTCGTCAAACAGTCTTTACTCCTTCTAAAATTAAATGAAAAACAGTTACGTTTCATTAAGCTACCGTAAATTCAGGTACACCCGTTTTACTCCACTACAGATTAAGATTAGTACAGTGGAGTTCTATTGCCATAAACCGAAAGGGCGGACTCGAAAGCGATAAACTTCACTTTAGGTCTATCTGTATTCATAGTTAAACTGGAACAGGGTGGTTATATTCCCTTGTTCGAACATGCGAGCCTTCATTTCTTTTCTGTATACTGCAAAGCAGTAGAAATCAGCTAGGTACGTAATCGATAAATATATAAACGGGTACGTATTCTGATGGAAAGTTGAAATGTATCTTCAATTTTATCTACAAAGTAAAATTAAGTTTTCTGTATGAAAAATAGAATATGTTTACATTTTTTTCTGAACATTTTCAATTACCGGTTTTCGGATGTGACAGGGTTTAAAGAACACCATGTATTTTGTTTCCTCATATTTATGTTCTATGTATATGTTATCGGCAATTTATGCCGTAAATTTTCATAAGGTTTAAAATCTCGCAACTCGGCGTATCAACTCGGATATGAGCTTTCTCTATAAAATTGTTAATTACCTAATTGATAGCCCAGAAATTGTTAGAAGCATTTCATATAGAGCCCTTGTCCATAGAACTCGTCAATATGAACTCTTCGACATTCCTAACTCAATGACTAATTATATGAAAAATAGCACTCTTAGAAGAAAAAAGAAAAAAAAATGTAATGTAACCCGCAGACAAGCTTCGGCTTTGCGGGAACAAAAATACAATTATGTTTGTTACTTATTTGTTAAAATGAATAAAACTTTAATTTATTTTTTTTTTAAATACAGACTACCTATAAGGCATGTTTTAGTGACATCGACATATTACACTGTAAATACTATATTTTTATCAGATCTGTGAAAGGCTTTTAATATTTATCTCCTGCCTAACTTTTAAATTTTAATTTTTACTTATTAATTTTATCTTTTAGTTTTAACTTCATTAATTTTAATTTTTACTTTTAATTTTAATTTTAATTTTAACTTTTAAATTTAATTTTCATTTAAACTTTTAATTTTAACTTTTAATTTCAACTCTTAATTTTTAACAAATTACAACAGGGATGGAAAATACCTTAAATATAGGAATATGGAAGTCAAGGCATTTACAGGGCTTATGACCTGTCATTGGCTGGTTTAAGTGGCCACTTTACACACTGTGTAACATTCACCATTTTGCCTATGTTTGAACATCCATATTTCTTCAATTCTTCCATCTGTTGATTTTAGTGAAGTAAAAGAGCTGAATTTTTACTTATTAATATGTACATCTGATGTCGGCCTCGTGGTGCAGTGGTCAGCGCGTTTGCCTACCATACAAGACATGAAATATTTTTTTTAAAAGGTGTTTTTAAGTTCCTGGAATGGTTGCGTCATTTTATAAACAAGCCTTCATGCTTTTTCCTCATAGGGGTTTGCAGAGAGGATAGAACACCATCTTATTTTGTCTGCATACATACCTCGCTTTGTCCACATTTAAACCGTCATTTTCTATTGCACGCACGCTGAATATTCCGACTTTTGATACATGCAATTTGGAGTAAATATCTTGCCGTCTTTTTTTATTTATTTTTATTTATTTTATTCAACTTTTTGCATATAATATATATTTTACAGGTCAGCGCATTTGCTTACCATGCAATAGGTCTAGGGTTCGATTCCCGACATGGTTGATATAAAATATTATTTAAAAGGGTGTTTTTACACTAGCATATTTCGTAGTCCCTGGACTGGTACCTGAGCGTAAGACTGATCATCTTACCTTCATGTAACAAAAAATGATCAAGATACACTGCCTTTGGTGTACCAATGCAGTGTCCTATGCGCTATTAGGTGCGGAAAGGGAATGATGATATAATATGTACATCTACTACCTGCATCTAATTAATTATTGTTGGTTGTGAATTTTTACTAAGAAATATAAATGTTCATAGAAGCAGAGAGAGAGTGGAGGAAAGTAGAGTTGGAGCAATGCAATGTCTTCTCCCTTTTATGTACTTTTTTTTTATATTTATATTTGTATACATATGTATTTTTTTTTAATTTAATTCATTTTCCCGAAAAAAAAGTACTCTAATGTACATCGAAAATATGTTCCACGTAAAAAAATAAAAATTTGTCCAAATAAATAAAAAAACACAAAAAAATTTCAATATCAAAAACACGTTATATAAGCCAAATTTTCAGCAGACGTCAGACGGTATGTATATTTTTAATCATAGGTACATTAGACAAAACAAAATAAAAAATGTAACCGTACTAAGTTTTAAAAAAAGTTAAATTTATAACTTTATAAATATACCATAACAATTATATAAAATAGTGATTACGTAATTGTTATGTTCTTGTTAATATTTAAACCATGTGTTGCGGAAAAATACAATATGTTTTATTTATTTTATATTGAAAATGTTATTCCACATTATATTATACAAATACCAAAAAAATAAACGTAGTTATATAATCCTTCCATAATACTGTGTACTCTCCTTCCAATCACGCAACTACCGTTAAATTTGTACAAGATAATATTGTTCAACACGCAATTTTTCAAATATTTTTTGTGAACGCTTACAGGTTTTTTGTCGCCATCATGATTTTCGGAACCAACACAGTCGCATATAAACAACCCATAACGTGTTTCTTACGAGAACAATTAGTTTGGAAAAATTAACACACGGCCAGAAAGTAAAAAGAGGGAAAAAATATATAATGGAATAGTTGAGAGAGACGAATGAAAGAAAACAGAGAGAGGAAGTAAAAAGGAAGAAGCCCGTGGTTACACAATTACTTCTGATTAATTCTTTATGAAAAGATTGATTGCATAATCATGTCAATAATACCGTTTATTTCATTTTAAAACAATTCAACAGATATATCCCACTGCATCCTCGTTGGACGTGCTAGATTTTAGGAAAAAAAGGACTTGCTTTATTAGCTCCACGTGTAGTATTTAGTAAACATGGAAAAAATAAAATAGGAAATAGTTTATTAGTTATGTTATCCAGAGACCAATATACGTATAGCGACCCAAATATTTTACCGGACACGGAGCTATGAGAAGTTACCCATATAGGTTTAAATTAAGGAATGATGACTATTGTCCATGCGATGATATTTTTTCACAGAGTATCGAACATCTGTTATTTCAGTACCCATTTTTCAGTTTACAGCGCCATAATCTTGAAGCAGAATGCAGAAAAGATGGAATATCCTTAACAGATATCCACACTGTAGTTAAAAGTAGTTATCACGCGCCATTGTTTTTGAACTTTGCAACAATGGTGATTGGACTCAAAATCAGTGATCAAACATCCCATTTCCAAGACAAACAAAAACTATGTTTTAACTTATTATCTACTAAATACAGGGGTCCAAATATATATAAACAAATAATTTAAAAAATGAGTTAGAAACTAGTTCAAATATATCTTCTCTTCAAGACCGTCGAAATAAATCCGATCTTCTAGTCCTATTTAAAATTCTCAACTCCCTCTTTGATGTGCCTGAACTACTGAGCTCAATAAAATTACATATTCCAAGTAGAAACCTCAGACAAAACTTACTCTTTCATACCGATAACCATAGAACTAACTATGATTTTCATTCCCCTATGCCCAGAATTCTTAGGTCTGCTAACAAACATACCTTTTCGATTTCTTTAAAAACAAGTTATCTTTTTTCAAACGATTACTGAATCAAATTCAATTATAAACACCTCTCTCCCGCTTCCACTCCCACCAAGCCTACTATGTACCATTGTATCTCTCTACTTTCCTTTATAATAATTTTCTTTGTATAAATATGTCTTTAAAAATTCCCATTAGGCGTATATATATAAATAAATAAAACTTTGACGAAGAAGCTTGTTTGCTTTCAAACCGGTCGGTGGAAAAAAAAATAGCGGTTAAAAACAAATTTGTTTTATTTAACTTAATATTAGGACATTCATGTATTATGTTTGTTCTATTTTAAGACTAAATAAAAAAAATATAAAAAAAGCTATTGTAAAAATATGCTACCTCGGAGACCCTAGATACCCTCCTTAGACCCAGAATGGTTAAAATGTTATAAATTTACTAAATAAAGCAAAAAGAACTAGTCATTATTGTTTTTAATAAAAATAGTTTTAAAATATAACAAATTTTCAAAATCTTTGAACCATGATATAACTACTGCATCGTCTGGAACTAGCAATTTATGTAACCTAAAAAGAAAATCTTAGTACCCGCCCGTTGTTTTTTTTATCTGCAGGCGGTTACAAATGACCCGCTTATTCAGTGTCGTAGTAATGACCAATTTATTCACAGTGCTTAAGATTCCGTTTGGGTCTCTTTCCACCATTACACGTCTTCTAGTTTTGGCTGAGCTTTTGAGGAAAATCTTAGATGCAACTTTTAACCGCTAGCCAATTTTATTTCATACAAACTTGAAAAGTCGCTTGAACTACTTTCTCAATTTTACTCAGGTTCACAATTTACTTTTCTGATTTGGAGTATTTTTTGTCACTAAATTTTCAAATTTTGTTTACGTTCGCGCGTTTACAGTTCACGGAAAAGTTGGACAAAAGTTGGTGTTTTGTTTTTTATTTATTCTTTTGGAGTTTATTCGTTTCTTGGTCCATTCGTTAATTTAAATAGCTCATTGGAAAGATATTGATGTACTATTTTCAGAATGAGGAAGTTCAATGCTACGGGAATACTAAAATGGATATAAAAACGTTTTCTTCCACGGGGTCAAAAAAAAACATTTAATTGTACCGTGAAGCTTTTAAAAATTATTCAAAATAGGTTTTAATCAAAATGAATCATTGAAAAACGTCACAAGTTCTGGTTGAACAGCTGGTAAGAAAGCTGATTAGCTATAAATAATTGATTAATTGTGCTTTAATATATTTCCGGTTTCCGGGAAACCATGTATAGCGTTATTTCATACGTACGGGGTTCGCTTTTAAATGTCAGGACAACTCACCGACATTTTATCGGCCTCATTTAATCAGCTCTCCAGTGGTGGTATCCTGGATCTTTTCTACCCCCTAGAGAGTGATTTATTTGAAGATTTTTATTTTTTTAATGCGACGACCCTTGCTTCATATAATGGCCACACTGATGATTTAACGTCAAATGGTGTTTAAAACTGCTTCAAAAACGGATATAAATCTAATATGGTTTGATCAATTTAACCTAATTAAGTGTTCTGGGTAATGCTTAAGGTCGCAATAATGTTCTAAATGAAAATCATCATGTTTGATTTTACGTGTTCATTTTTTTTGCCGTTTGATCATCAGGGTGACCATGTATGAAGCAAAAAATAGTCTAATGGAAAAAATAAATATTCCCAAATTAACCACTCTTTACGGGATAGAGAGGATTCATAATTGCACCCCTGGCCTTAAATAATCAGCCCATCGGGCCTTGGTTACTTGGAATTTCGGACTCGGAAATTTTGTCTTTACAGGTCTCATTATATCGGTCCTCCGGGTCTCAATAATTCTGTCTATTCATCACTTGGTATTCAAATGTAGTGTCGTATGCACCATAGGGTCCAAATAGAGGTATGCTAATAAAATTTAGAAGTTCTTAGATGGTATTAATGACAAAAAATCAATGGATACGTCATTACTCAAGCAAAAATAAAAATGGGTTATTAATTTCCATTAGCATATAAATAAAGGTCTCAGCACCACCTGCCAAGACCGCGAACCTCCATAATTCATGTACAACCCTTTGTACTTCATCCCCCGTAAATTGCTCCAGCTATTGACATTCTCTGTCGCGGTGAATCCGTGCGAGGCAATATGGAATATTGTACGGAGGGCTGTGAGGCTGTAGGGTATAGACCGGATTAAGCCGTTTATATTCGATTCCTATCTCTAATTACCTACATACTATTGAACATCTGCTTATTTCTGGATCGTTATTCGCATCACTGAGCTTAAGTTAGGAATTATTTAATATTTGCGCTTGAAATGTGGTTCAGCAGCTCAATTACAATGGCCGCACTCGTCGGTCATGATTATGACGCGATAAAAGATCTTCACCGAGACTGTACATCGTTTAAGCGATTCTAATGGAACATCGACTAAAATCAATCATGTAATTATATTTTTTTAATATTGCCACATTTCGACCTCATGCATGGCAACACTAATATTAAATGTCATTTTTCAAAATATTTCCGTTTTCCAAATTACTATATTCTGCACCTTTAAATCATTACATCAATTAAAGAATGGAAAAAAATCCAAACCAACTTTTTTTATAATGTCACAATTGTGCGCAATTTATCATATTTTTAAAACTGAATTTGAGACAGAAATAAAATGAAACGTTAGTTAAACACGGAACATAATATTACGACGACATTGTTTTGGGTAACATGATCGTAAATCAATTATAAAGACAAAACAAACAGGCAAAATATTTTCGTAATTGGATGAAATACTTATAAATGTAAATGTAGTTTTAATTTAGTTATTTTAGAAAGAAAACCTTAGGCAACATACAAAACAAATGACAAACGGACAAATTTGCTCAAATCACACAAAAGTCAATTCGGTAACTTAGTTAGAAAAAAGTTGCATAATTCCTAATTATTTGATTTTATATTAAAACATTTTTAAAAACGTGTTAAATAATATTTCTTTGAATAAAAATTAATTTTCAATCCCAACATTATAATAATTATTTCTAATATTTCCTTCTTTTCACTATCTCTTATATTATAAGTATCATTCATTCATTGTCCAGATTATAAACAAGCGAAAGTCACAATCTAATTTTAGCCTCCTTACCTCCTTAAAAACCTTCTCAGTATTAAAAATGTATCAAGAGGAAAAAATTACCAATGGAATTAATTAAAAAGATATAAGGTTGTATACATAAAACCTCCAAAACACAAAAATCTAATTTTTCTTTGGTCTCCAAACTTTCAAAATGATGTTTTTCTGATAAATAACCTGCCGGAACATATCTTCTTCTTTTCCACATCCACTCCTAAGTAGAGGATATCATCAGTTGCCTCCAGGAGACCCCATCGCCAACCAGCACTCTCGCCTCCTCCCACGTCAAGCTAGCGCCCCTTAGTTCCGCCTAATAAAGTCGAAGATCGTCACCGACGGCCTTCCAGGACGGCGTGAGCCCGCAGGTTTAAAGAAGAGCCAACTTGGGTTTAGATTATCCTGAGACATGCGCAGCACGTGTCCGAGTCAGATCCACCGCCGCATCCACAAGACGCTCGTTATAGGAGGCTGCTGCGTCCGTTCTCGGACTTCAATGTTAGTTGTGAAATCGATCCACCTTGTGACTAATACTCTCCTCAAGCACTTACTCTCAAAACTCGAAAAATTAGTGTTCTGAGGTTAGGTAAGGTGCCAATATTCGCAACCATGTACTGGCATTATACAGGAGTTGAATAATGAGCATTTTATTTTGACCGAGTATAGACTAGCTTGGTATAGGACTAAGAGAATAAGGAATGAGGAAATTAGAAAAAGAACCAGAATAGGATATCATGAATTGCGTAGCAAGACTGAAGTGGCAATGGGCAGGACACGACATTTCAAAACAAGACCCTACAAGATAGACCCCTAAAATTTTAAGATGGAGACCTTGGGAGAATAAGCGAGGCATCGGAAGACCTCAAAAAAGATGGTCCGACGACATAGCTGCTGTAGGGGGTAAAAATTGGCTGCAAGCAGCAACCCACCGAAAGAAATGGAAGGATAGGGAAGAAGCCTATGTCCAGCAGTGAAGAACGAAAGGCTGAAGAAGAAGAAGATATACTAGCGTTTCAGACAACACGCATCGTGTTAAAAGGTACTCCAGCAATTCCTAGGCGGGTTGCGAGCTCTTTGTGTATGCGTCCATGCTCAGTTCTGTGAACTCCAAAGTACTCTTATTTAAAACTGTCATCTTTCTCTATTTTCTGTAGATTGTTTTAGATAGGCTGATCAGGGTCAGGACAGGATTTGTTGCACATCTAAGTCTTTCTGGTAATAATATTAAGACCTAGACGAGTAGAGTTTTTCTGCTGTTTGCCGATAATTTCCTGAAAAAATATGTAAATATGTTATATGTATGTATATATCGTATACATGAGTTACAAATTCTGCTTCCTGTGTCTAATACATCGATTTCCCCTTTTTGTGTAAGGTTCTAATTTTTCAATTCTGTTTGTAAATGTACCACTTTAAGATTTTATAGAAATAAATCATATTTCTCTCCAATAACGAAAATTAAAGTACTGTTTCTAGTTTTGAAAAAAATGTATTGAAACGTTTGAAAAGATATATCAATCTAATCCTGCGAAATCTCATTTCTCTCAACTCATCTCACGTTTCCTCGAAATCCTTTTTATATTATTTCTTCGGACGCGGACGTCACGAAAAATGTTCGTCCTTTGTGAAAATCTGTACAATTTGAATTTGTGATGTATTTCTATGAATCCTTATACTCAAACGCCATACATATGGTATGAAGTTATGTATTGAAGTTATGAACGAAGTTATGTAAGGTTAGGATAAATTGAGTTAGGTTAGGTTAGGAAGTTTTTTTTAATTTTTTTATTTATATGTGTGTTGCTTTATTATTTACCTTGCTTATAATATACAAGGTTTACAATTTAAAAGGTGGAATTTTCTGCACTTAAATATCGTTAAATTTATCTAAACTATAAGGATCAGGGGGGATATACTTATGTGGGCTAATCAGGAGCTTCTCAGCATTTGCTCACGTGGAGAGGAAACCACTTAAAACTCTTCAGGAGAAGCCGGCCTGTTGGCAGTAGTCAACAGGCCTTTCTTGAAGGTTAGGAAATTAAGTTAGGTTGGGATAAGTTGAAACATACAAATAATCGTTTTTTTACTCAGCTTAATCCTTAATTTAACTTTATAATTAGTCCTTAATAAGTTCAGTAAAAAAAGTTTTTTTTAATTATGTTATTTATAGATCGGAAACAATTGTGTATTTTTCTTGTCTTATTTTTAAAACTAGAAAAAAAAATTGTGTCCTTTTTATTTTTTCACTACGATGTATTTACCGAATGCTAACGAATGACGAAGGAGTGAAAGAGAGATGGATGGAATACTTTATGGAAGTATACGAAAGTACTGAAAGTGTCCCTGAGCAACAGCTTGGTTGTGCAGAGGAAGATACGAGTGATAATAGGTCATGTGAGATAAGCATGGTAGAAATAAAGAGCGCGCTGAAAAGTATGAAAAACGGAAAATCCGTTGGGTATGATAAGGTTGCTGTGGAATATCTGAAGAGTGGTGGCCAGATCGTGAGCACATGGCTGCACAGACTTTTCAATCTCTGCCTAAAGGAAGGACATACGCCGTTGGATTGGAGGAGGGCAGTTGTCATGCCTTTATATAAGGGAAAGGGATCTCGTGCGGAATGTGGAAACTATAGGGCCATCAGTCTTCTGAGTTCTGTCGGTAAACTGTATGGAAAAATTATAATCGAGAAAGTAAGAAAGGTGACGAAAGACAAAGTGTGGGACGTGCAAGGAGCCTTTATGAGTGGACGTGGATGCACGGATCAAATTTTTGCGCTGCGAATGCTAACGGAGAAGTTTTTGGCAAAAAGTCAAAAACTATTCTGCGCATTTGTCGATTTGCAAAAAGCGTATGATAAAGTAGATAGAATGAAATTGTGGGGCGTGTTGGAAAAGTATGGAGTAAACAATAAACTTATACGTGCAGTATCGTCTCTCTATGAGGAGAGTTCAGCGTGTATAAGAGTTAATGGGGGACTTACATCTTGGTTTGCAATCTCAAAAGGCGTGAAACAGGGATGTGTAATGTCACCATGGTTGTTTAATCTATACATGGACAACTGTATGAAAGAGATAGAATGTATGGGTATTGGAGCAAAAATGGATAATTTTTCAGTAAGCTGCTTGTTGTATGCTGACGATGCAGTTCTGTTAGCAAGCAGCAAGGCTGATTTGCAGCAAATAGTCTCTAGAATGTATGATGTATGCCTGGAGAGCGAATTGGCGATGAACGAAAGTAAGTCAAAAGTGATGGTATTTGAAAGGGATAGTGAGGTTACTGACTGCGTAATAAATGTAAACAACGAATGTCTCGAGCAAGTAGAAGAATTTGTGTACCTGGGAAGCATGTTTTCAAGAGATGGAAGAGTAGAAAAAGATGTTGAAAGAAGAGTGAATGCGGGCAACAAAATGAACGGAGCACTAAGCACAGTAATTTCTAATAAAAATATGTCAATCGAAGCTAAACTGGCAGTGCACAACGGAGTTTTAGTCCCAACACTTATGTATGGAAGTGAAACATGGAACTGGCAGAGGAAGGATGAAAGCCGAGTGAACGCGGTTGAAATGCGATCTCTTAGACGAATGTGTGGGAAATCAATGTATGACAGGGTTACGAATGATGAAATCAGGAGAGAGTGTAAATCTGAGACAAGTATAATTGATAAGATTAAAAAAGGGTCTCTGAGATGGTTTGGTCACGTAGAACGAATGGACGATGAGAGAATGGTAAAACAAGTATATATGGCAAAAATGAACGGCAACGTTAGACGAGGACGACCAAGGAAGACGTGGCATGATCAGATAAACCAAAATCTTAAGTCTGGTCATGTCAAAAGCAGACAGAACCGAAGGGCATGTATGACAAGATGTATGAATGTGGAAGAGGCTAGGAGTGTATGCCAGGATAGACGTGTGTGGCGGTCCATTCTCTCTGCCTACCCCTACGGGGAAATGGCGTGATGGTAGTAGTAGTAGTAGTAATGTATTTACAAAAATAAAAGAAAAGCCGATATTATAATTAAACAACCAAAATATTGCAAAAGACAGCTCTACGCAAAACTGATCCCCAGGGCTTCGATTACAATGGGAAGTTAACAGTTATCTTCAATTTTATCTACAAAGTAAAATTAAGTTTTCTGTATGGAAAATAGAATGTGCAATTTTTTTTTTCCTAAACGTGTTCAATTACATGTTACCGATGAAGATATAAAAAAAATTCGTACAAAAATGTACAATTTTGTACATTTATTTTGATTTTACTTTGTAGAGAGTCGAAGATAACTCTGTTAACTTTTCATTGTAATCGGAGCCAGGACTCATTTTTTTAAAGTAATTACTTCAAAACAGCCGAAGACTACTCAAAAACGTCCAAATATGTATGTACCGACAGTAATTAGTTACATCAAACGTTTTTTTATATCAAAGATATATGAGTGTTCTTAAACCAGGACCATTTTTTAAAGCCAGGGAGCAAAAGGTTAAGCCGCCAATCATGCCCTACTTTACCCTATGTAAATAATGATTAGTACCAATTTTTTTTTTTTTTCTTTTATTTAGGAAACATACAGTACAGTTACAAAGTTTAATATTTTACACAATTAGACTTAACTCTAATGGACCAGTGAAGTTTCCATATTATAAAGCAATTATATGTAATTTATTATAGAAATAAAAGACGAGTGATACTTTAATCCACAAATTTGGAATATCCAGTGACCGGTTTCATCGCTTTCGCGACATCTTCGAGACTGGTATCTTTATTAAAGAGTTGAATGTATTTATACAGAACAGAGGTAAGGATAGATAATTCAAAGTTATATGTAAGTAAATTAAATAATATATTTATATAATAAATGAACTTCCATCAAGAATTTTCACTTACAAACTTAAATTATATGTAAGGTTAATTATGAAAGTATAAAAAAGAGAAGGAAAAAAAAAACATAAATTAAAGTTGTTTAAAAATTAAAATTTAAGTAAAAAAAAAAAATTTTATAGTTTGTAGTTTGTAGTTTGTAGTGAGTATTTACAAATGGAAATAATATTAAAAATGAAGAAAATTTGTGAGAGTAATTAAAAGTTATGAATTGAAATAAAGAATGAAAAACATGCTCAGATGTAAAAATAAAATAAAATAGTAATAACATTTAAAAAAAAAAAAAAGGAAAAACACATACATATTTTAGGGGATTCAAAGAAACGATGACAAGAATCTTTAAGTGAAATATAAGACAATAAATTGAAGTCAATTTAAAAAAAACATCTTCATAATCAATGACACATTTTATTAAGAGCAGCAGTATAATGATTTTATATACATATATAATATAAGTAATTAAAAGTTGTTTAAAAGTATAAAAACATGCCAATGCAGCAGATATTTTAAGTTTATCTAAATATCTGTAGTCAAAAACTGAATTTTACCCCTAGAGAAATACTAAGATTAACACTTTACAACAGAGATGAAGAATATTTTAGAGAACATTTCCATAATTCCTTCTCTTAAATTGACTGTGTGTTTTTATAAAATAAACAATAGTAAACAAATGTTTATTGGCGTGGAAAAATTTCAATTTAAAAATGTCTTCTCGTAATTTCTTTCCAAAACCATTTCCGAATTGACCGCGCCAAAATATGACAGTTCCGCATTAACAAATCTTCCACAAATCCCTTATTACATGCTATGTCCTTATATATCCCCTGTAACAGTAATGATATATCAGTACGTGACAGAATACATTCAAGAGCGATCCAATGGAACAAATCTACAAATTATGTTAATGCGCGCGCATTTGTCAATACACCCTTGTAGACAATTTATTACCAAACCACCCCCATCGTATCAATAAAATAATTTATTAATATTAATGCGAGTTATCGATTGCCCGATTCACTGATTTAAGCATATTATGTGATTAAAAGTTGTCCGCCACATGGTGTAATAAATTGATGATAGTTGGCGCATTTGCCTACTGTACATAAATATTGTGGTTCGTTACACGACGATCGTCATTTTGCTGTAACTAACTTTTTTCATGCAGCCTATGTTGCCCATTTTAACGAAAAAGTATCTTTAATTTAACTTTTATATATGATAAAACACTTTGTAAATTTACCACACAAGAGTTTAATACATTATAACACGACTAATTTCGGGTAATCAGTATTACCCATCCTCAGGTGTAAATATAAACTAAACTAAAATACATACACAAATAAATACTTAGGTACTGATAGGGTCGGATATAAGGGGGACGGCAATGTGAGGCGGAGGGGATGAAGTTTTCCTAATTATGGGAATATTGATAGCAGGGGTGATGAATTTTGAAATATAATATTATTAATTAAAGTTTTCTCTGAATTTAATTTTTTTGTATTTCAAGTCAAAGAAGGAATCGTGTGTTAGAAAAAACCTTGTAAATCGAGGCTCGCACAGAGACATGCATATTTTATAGGCCCAAAAAATTGTAATTCTTTTTTTACTGATAATATTTTATTGATTGCAAACTTTCAAAATTTTCCTTCTTTTAAAAAACATGCACTATCCTGGATTCAAACTAAAGATACGAACTCTTTTTTTCTGTGATTTATTTTGTTGCCCTTTAATAACAAAGAATATTTTTGTGTTTTTTTAAATATTTTTTATTTCCTTTTTTAATTACTATAAAAAAAATACCATATTATCTTTTACAGAATATCTTATTTTTTCTTATGCTACACAAAAATATTATAACTGTCCATTATTTATTATAGGAGCAAAAATTCATTGACATTTTCTTGTATACCCACGAACAGGCCATGCCTTTGTGGGATTTTTTTTTTACTATCTTTACTATTAATATGTATTTCATTGTTATGTAATTATGCTTTATTTTTTTAAAACTCTGTTTTATCATTTATGTTTATTGTAAAAAAAAAACAAAAAAACAAAATTAAAATAATATAAAAAAATATTTAAAAAATATTATCTAAGTTGTTCATTATGATCCCCTTATATTTACACCTGAGGATGGGTAATACTGATTACCCGAAACTAGTCGTGTTATAATGTATTAAACTCTTGTGTGGTAAATTTACAAAGTGTTTTATTTTAAATAAATTCAAAATGTTTTTTCACAAAGTAAATGCGGAAACAATAAATAATTTAATTTAACTTAATGAATCAAATTATTGATTAATAATAACAATGATCATCCTAACGTTAATATTTGTTCGGCAGTAACCGCAACATATACGCTTATACTTAAGTCAAATTAAAAATTAATTCACAGTAATTGTTATTGCTTAATTAGATGTTCTAAACCTTCCGAGAATTCCGTATCACAATTGTGCATACATAATTTCTCGTTACTGTGAATTAAATTTATAAACAATGCTAATTCTAACTGAATTCCGTAACAAAGGGACCATTGAATGTGCTGTAATGAAACTCTAATACCACCTCAATTGTTACTGCTTTAATTGAAAATACAAAAGACAAGTATTGTTAACACAAACGACAATTACAACTTTGTACCGAAGAGCCCAGCTACAATATTTTACCATTTAATGAAATGCCTGTCTTAAAAGTTGTGAATCCTATGTTTGAACCGTGCAGAATAATCTCGATCATACAGAATCTCATCGAAAATCGTTCGACGTTTTTATTCGCTAGAAATATATTTGTCCGCCTCGTGGTCAAATGGCACTTTTGCCTACCGTGCTAGGGGTCTCGGGTTCGATTCGCGACATGGTTCTCGCTCTTATTTTCTTGCTTTCTCTTTCACAGTAGTAGCTTCTCAAATGTGGAAAAATCTACCCACTAATGTCCGAGACTATGATCCCAGATAATGACTTCTTTATTTAGATTGAAATGTCACTATCTAAATATTTGAGTTGTTCCTTTCTTCTTCTTCTTTCCTTTCCATCTCTTCTCCTCTCTTTATAGTAAGTGTTTATTTTTATTTTCGATTTTATATTAAATTAAAAGACAAAGTATAATTCCTTAGAATTTGTCCATGAACTTGTAATTTTCTCAAACTGAACGGTTTGGGTGGGTAGGAAAAATTGCCGTAAGGCAATATGTCAGCCCCAATATGTATACTTATTGTACATGTATATAAAGTGTAAAAATAAATAAACAAATATTTAATATGAAATATCAATGTAGAATATTATTTTCATCGTCCCAGGATTAGCACCTGAAGCGTAAGACTGATCATCTCACCTTTATGTAACAAAAATGATCCAGATACGCTGCAGTCGGTGTATCAATGCACCATTAGATCCGAAGAATAAATAATGAAATGAATTAAATATATACTCGTATCACAACTTATGTCACCAAAACAATTATACGCTAAAACAATACTCACTTACAGATTCAAAAACTACTCTTACTCAAATGAAAGACATAACCCCTACAATACATCACGTACAAATAATATAATCACTAGATCCTCAACACAAAGACAACTTAAACAAATACAAACTAATACCTCTTTCGAACAAAGGGATTTCGAGTATTATTCAATTAAAATCTATAACCTACTTCCACTATATATTAAAACAATTAGTAACAAATTAGTAACAAATTTTAAAAAGCTATAAAAAAATAGATAGTGGAGTTAGGTAGAAGTAAAATGGATTGTCTCATTCGCCTAAACCAATATTGAATCAACTACTCCACAAGTCTATAGCTTATGTTAGGTTTTTGTTATTTTCATTTTGCGTTTTGTAATATAAATAATATAGATGTACTCGTATATATATACCTAGTTTTTAAAACAGTCTGAATATTTTGTTAATTATCTCTGTTTACTAAGCTAGTCTTCTTTGTTTATTCTTAAATGTAAACATTTCAAAAAAGTATATTGATAAGTGTTCTTGGCACGGGTAACCCCAGTGAGGTCACATTATTTTTATTATTGTGTATAGTTTGTAAGAGTAAAATATGAATAAATAAAAAAATATGGATAAAAAAAATTATTTATAATCATAATCATCCTTCTTTTTACACCTATTGATGCATGCGGCTATTTTTATACATATATATTATTTTATTAAAGTGGTTAGTGGGTTTGGTAGATAGAATTCTGAAGAATCATTCAAACGTATTGATTAATAATAGTATGGATATTTCAACTTGTATAGTAAATACACTAGACGGTAGTCATGTTTTTTTTTTTTATTTTGCACTGCATATTTAAATGTCTGCCTTAGAACCGGTCGTACCTATTTTTTTCCATGGGAGTTGCAGTATTATTGACCTTGCTTATAATGTACAAGATTTTTATTTCACAGGTGGATTTTGTGTCCTGGCTATCTATATCTAAGAAGTGTTGGGGGAGGGAGGGAATTTCAGCTGTGGACCTTTATATATATCCCATAAAAGGTTGTACCTCATGGAGTAGACGACACACATTTCAGAGAATTTCATTACCACAAAAATGTAGCAGATTATAAATATTGTTATTTTTAATAAAACGATTTATTATTATTGGTTTATCAAAGCATTGCATCTCCATTTTTTTTACTACATGAAGGCAAGATGATCGGCCTAATGTTTTAGCTGCCAGTCAACAGACCAAAATATTGCAGTGCAAAAACTCATTTTTAAATCAATATTTTATGTCAACCATGTTGGGAATTCGACGGTAGGCGAACCCACCGACTATTCGATCGCGAGACGGACGATGCGTTTACAAACATGCTCGTAAATGTCCCATTTTACACGAATCGTCCAAATCCATACGGCACGTTAAAATTAGAGTGGATTGACGTATATTAAAAAATATGTTCATCCGCTACTCTCCGGTAAAAATCCTACAAAAGGAAATCTGGTAGAGATGTGGAGTCGGCCTTGTGGTGTACCGTAAACAAAAATAATAATGAAAATATTATAATATTAGGTGGTTTCTTCAAAATTTAAAGTGAGCACCAAAATTAAATTAAAATGGTAAAAGTTATACGTCATTTGAAAGAAAATTTTCTGTTCTATAAGATATTGAGTTCGCTTTTACGTCACATTTATTATTTTACTTAATTACAAGTCTTCAAAGTTGAATATCAAGTAGACGAAAGTGAACATTTCGATACTTCCTTCTGATCGCATTCAATCGAAGGAATAAAGTTGCGCGCGATATTTGCGCAGCGTACGATGAAGATATAATGATTTTTTTTAAATTTAATTGTTACGTATTTATATATTTATGACAGCAATTTACATTAAATTATTTATACAATAGGTTGATTGAGTAGTAAAAGTATACATGCATATTTTTTGTTTTTGCTGGTGAGTCATATTAACTGCTTAACTATGGATAGCTTCCCCGTTCTAAGGCAGTAAATAATATATTTTTTTAAAGTTATTTTTGTCATAAATATCATTTACTTGAATAAGAATTTTTAATCCATGTTTATAGTTTTTCAAACTTAAAGTTAAGACATAATAAATTGACTAATTTATTGTAAAATAATGAAGAAGAATACATTATTGACTAATTTGTTGTGTCCTCCCGTTCTCTTCATTTGGAATAAAAACACACACAACCTTAGGGCAAACGTCACTGGGTAGAGTCGCCCATACGGAGAAAAACCATTATATGGTTATTAACTACGAAGTTAGCTACGGTTTACAGCAATACAACGGGCCGTTGGTACTCGTTTCGAGAATTGCAAGCGCAACCCGAAACCGTCCGTTACACGTTTGTTGTTAAACAAAAACCCAAATCAAAATTCGGCACGCTTTTGTTTTATGCAATAGAGCTAAAGGCCTTCTCTAGTGAATTATTACTCTGAGGCAAAATTAGCAGTTCACAGCGGAGTCCTGGTTCCGACCCTGATGTATGGGAGGGAAGTATGGACTTGGAAAAACAGGGATGAGAGTAGGCTGAATGCTGTCGAAATGCGATCTCTCAGACCAATGTGTGGTAAAACTATGTACGATAGATGCACAATTGTTGAGATCCGTACAAGGCGGAGGTAAGCATTATCGACAAAATCAAGAAAGTAGCTATGTGCTGCTTTGGACATGTAGAGCGAATGGACAGCGGAAGAATGGCTAAAATATTTACAGTGCGAATGTTGATGGATGCAGAAATAGAAGAAGACCGAAAAAGACATGGCATAACCAAAGCCAACAAATACTTGAAGATGGACATGTTAAAAGTCAGAATAATCGGCGCGCGTGCATGAGAAGATGTATGAATGTAGAGGAAGCGAGATATGCATGGAAAGATCGAGTAATGTGGCGTTTTATCCTCTTTGCCTACCCTTACGGGGAAACGGCGTGATCGTTTGTTGTTGTTGGACACAACTTTATGTTAACACCCAAAATTTAAAAATAAATTATGATGGAAACTTATTTGACATACATATTATTAGAATTTGAGATCATTTTCGAAAAATTATTTCTATTCGCAAGCAACAACAGCTGCGAGACAAGACCGCACAAGATGGAGACCTTGAGAAAATAAAAGAGGCGTCGGAAGACCTCAAAAAAGATGGTCCGACGACATAGCCAATGTAGGAGGTTAAAATTGGCTGCAAGCAGCAACCGACCGAAAGAAACGGAAGAATATGGAAGAGGCCTGTATCCAGCAGTGGAGGACCGAAGGCTGAAGAAAACGAAGAAGATATTTCACTAATAATATAATCAAGTAAGCATAGGCAGTTGTATATGTACCTTGTCAGCGACATTTGGAAATCGTCAACAATCAGACGTATCCGGCAGCAACTCGCGTCATTTCACGATCAACATTTGTCGCAATTTAAAGACACATTGTTTGACAAAATCTTAAGATATTTCCTTTCCAGAAGAACATTCCCAGGGAAAATTTCGCTTTCGTTCCAGAATAGCGGTCAAAGGGCCTGAAAGTATTTCCTCCGGGAAATTTCAGGAATTTCATTACCGGATTCGTGTCCCTGTCAGCGTGACTTGACGGAGTTAAAGTGGGGTACTGTTTTACTGCTTTTTACATGTAACATTCATGGAGTTTTGCGATCACACTATATCCCTTTTAGAATAGTTAACCGGTGACGGAATATTCATCGTGCCGTTACTATTTCACAACGTGATGTTTATATAAATGTATACTTGTGACGTCCGTAAAAGTAAAATTGGAACCACCGTTTTATAGGCAGTCGAACCTCAAAATTAGAATTCATTTTTAACCGAGCATACCCGAAGAGTTAATTCTGTCTGTTATTTTCACATTCTTATTTTTAAAATGCATTTTTACTTGATTTTTCATGCCAAAAATCAATGCCTCGCATAAACATGAAAAAATTTCAAAGTAATAATGCGTAACCTAGAGAGAAGCCCTAACACTATGTTTCATAGAACGCAAGCGATGTTGGTCTGTTGGCTAGCAACCAATTATTGGGCATTTTTTTTAATTTGACAACATAAACATAACGGTTCAATCGAATGCTTTTGTAGCTGTGCTTAGCTTTGTTTGTAAATAACTTGGATATTTACGTTATAAGAAATAAAAATCGACTATAATGAATTGCAGTATGTTTGGTTGCAGCAGTGGGAGCGTCAAAGGTGTTAAAGGAGTCAGTTTTCACAGATTGAAATAACCCTGCAATGATAAATACACAGGTCCATATTTAAAAGTAATTACAATGCAAATCAATATCCATTTGGCAATTCTCGACCTGAGTACGGCCCATTGTTTTGCTGCAAACTATAGATAACTTAATACCCAATAGTCATAGAATGGTTTTCCTACGTTTGGGCTCCTCTCTAGGTTACGCATTATTACTCTAAGGGAAAAATACATACAACTTTAATAAAAATCTATTGTAATTGCTTGATTATCATTTAATTTAATTATTAATTATATTTATTAATGCGCAAAAAACATCGTCAAATCCCACACTCAATCCCACATAGGGCACTAAATGATTAAGACTGCACATCGTCGATAGCAATCCATCACCGTGTAACTCAAATTTGACCACTTTAATGAGAGCGATTAAAACGGTTTTTATGTGTCTCAGTATTTAAAAAAAAAAAAGAAAAACATAATTCAGCTGAACACACATAAAAAAAGGGTTTAATCTGAAAGTTGTCACATTTGAGTTACGAGATGATGGATTACCGTCAACGATATCTCGATTATCTCTTACAGAAACATTTAAGTTTGTAAGTGAAAATTCTGTATGAAAGTTCATTGCAATTTATTATAGAAATAAAAGACGAGTGATACTTTAATCCACAAATTTGGAATATCCAGTGACCGGTTTCATCGCTTTCGCTACATCTTCGAGACTGGTATCTTAATTAAGAAATTCAATGTATTTATGCAAAACGGAGGTAAGGATAGAGAATTCAAAAATTTTTGAGAGTAAATTAAATTATATTATTTTTGCCTAAATCATTGACTGGATATTCTAAATTTGTCGATTAAAGTATCACTCGTCTTTTATTTCTTTAATATCTTACATAAAGTTAAGGTGATACGCCTTAAACGCCAGTCCAGGGACAATTAAATGCTTTGATGTAAAAACACCTTGATAATAATATTTTATGGCAACCTTTCTAGAAATTAAACCAAGGACCTCAAATATGGTATGCAAATGCGCCAAACACTACACTACAAGATGGACGTTTCTCCACTCGATTTCCTTTTTCGGTATTTTTACCTGAGAGCAGCCACCGAGTCAAAAACATTCGTCCAGGATTCTCGTTCTACTGCACACACAGTACCTTATTCTTTATCATAAAAAAATGAGTTAAAATAAGATTGCTTTTCTAATTATTTTTTTTCCAGTGTCCCTAGACAAGGTCTAAAGCGCAAGACTGATCATCTTAAGTTCATGTATTATTAAGATTGTAAAGTTCAAGCCGTTTAAGTACGATAAAAATACCTTGAGGAACCCAAAAACATTCCACAAAGATTCATTTAAGAATATGTCCTTCTAAGTGGCCAATAAAAAGAGCCATTGACTGGTCATAAGCCCTGTGGATGCCTAGACTTCTATATTACCTTCTCCTAAATGTTCTTCATCTCTGTTGTAATATGTTAACATATTTATTTGCTTAAAAAGGAACACATTTAATAAGTAAGAGTTAAGATGCAAATTGTAGCACACGGTACGATAACCCAGAAGAACTTATGTACCCAAATGACATCTAAACGGACAAAAAATTGAAGAATCTTAACATCTATTTAGGATTGTTTTAAATTATTTGATTATCTTCTGAATTATATCACGTAAATTTAAATTACTGATATCGTTTTTTGTTGTAACGCGGATGTGGGAGAGTCGTACGTTGATCTAAAAAAAGCCGAACGCGATTTAAATAGGTTATTGTGTCGAGACAGTGGATCTCCATAACCTGTATCGACGCATCTAGAAATACATAATATAATAAGGTGCCTTTCTACATTATTGTTTAAATTGATCTGCATTTGACATTGACGAATTTTCAAATAACTTTCCTTCACGTACGAGTTCCAGTCTGGCTCCGTTTCCGTCAAAGCAGGTTTCTTGCGTGATTTTCTCGTCTGCGCGTGAATATTTCACAATTTTCCATAACGTTCGTAGCATAGAATACAGGATTGACGTTCACAGTACAGAATAGAAAATTAACGTTCAAAGTATGTGTATTCATTCCACGATTTGAAAACGAATCTCTTGCTGGTAATATTAATATGTCTAACGAAAATAAGATCAAAATTTTGTTTGCTATTTTACGTGGGTAGGGTACCCTTGAGGTAATTTTTACAAAAAAAATGCGTTTTATAAATTATCCACAATGACAATAATAATAATAACACACTGTTTAATTTAGATTTTTTATTTAATTATTTCAACAGAGATTGAAAACATTTTTGAGAAGGGAATATGGAAGTCTAGGCATTTACAGGGCTTATGACCTGTCATTGGCTGGTTTAAGTGGCCATTTTACACACTGTGTAACATTCACCATTCTACCCATGTTTGAAAATCCACATTTCTTCGACTCTTCCATCTGTTGATTTTTGTGAAGTAAAAGAGCTGAAACCTTTATCATGTCGGTGAGATTCATTCGGCTGAACCTTCCGGCTGAAGACTTCCATATTCTCTTCTCAAAAGTGTTTTCCCTCTCTGTTGAAATAAATTCAAATATGAACAACTCCTTAGGCAGGAAATCCAGCCAGTATGCAAGCATTTGGACATAATCAAACATTGTAGAAAAATTTAGGACTTTTTGAGTCCATTTAGAGTCTGTGGTTCTGGCTGTATGACCAGCCCAGCTATTTTGGTTGCTGTGGGGAAATGCCGCAGATATTGATTCTGTTTCCGTGCTGCAGAAGAGAACTGTTCAAAGAATTTACAATATGAATTCCAGAGAATCACTTAGGGATAAAGTTTAAAGAAATTAATATATTGACAGTCACAATTCTCTTGCCTCAAACTGCATACGATTCTACAACAAGGTACCTCTTGAAATTCAGACTTTGCCAACAAGAAAGAGCTACTATAGAGTCGAAGAATATTTGCAGGACAAGACAGCTTGGCATTAGATTCGTGTTTATTGATTTAAATTGTGCTTAGGATTTATCCGTTTGTTAGGTTTAATTTAATAATTCTTAAATTGTATTATAATAAAGTTATAATTTATTGACGTTTATAAGTGATTCAATAAGTTTTATGTAAAGAATATACTAAATCAAACTCTGTGAACCACATCAATGACCTTTGGGCACACTCTTATCCATGTGTTGGTTTTTCTGTATCTCAACGAAATACCCAGCATTTTCCTTTCCGAAGATTTTTGTGTCACTGATAATTTGTGTACGAAAATTTTCGTGAACAAAAAAGTTTCACAGCCATGTCAGTTTAGGGAGAACACAAGCATCAAAAAGTTTCTCATTTTCGTAATTTGAGTACTTCGGAGACTTCAGGATATATGAGAACGTACCAAAGGCAGCCCATGCTAGACCTTGTCTTCTTTCTAATGCTGCCTTTCAATTATCTTTCCCGAGGTTTATTTCGTGTCCTAGGTACGAGTATATAAAACTATTAGCTTTTTCTCATTGAGATATAATATAAAGAGATGACACTCCATACGAGCGAAAAAGTTGTCCCAAAAGAAAGGGAATGATCAGCGGAATGAGCAAGTGTCGTCACGTCATATCTCGTCGATTTTGGCAAGCAAAACACGTAAGTAGTACAGTAAAAAGCACGGATTGTTTACATCGGTCTACTGTAAGTTCTATTTAGTATGTTGCTCCCTTCCGCATACGCGTCTCCTTTGTTTGTCGTTTCACTTTACACCTGACTTACTGAGCAGGACAGAGACAGGAGATAACTCACGAATAACGAATACTGGTAACATATTAATAAAACCTTTTTTTTCATGAAAATAGCTATTTTAAACAAGTATTGATTAAAATAAGAACATTACTTTCCGATGAAAGGTTATACCATCGCTTTTCCAGATCGATTTGTGCATGAACTTAGCGTACTTAGGCATTTTAGTAATTGCGAGGAGACAAAAGTAGCCGGCGACTGCTCGCAACAGACTAAAGTTCGTTCCATCAAACGTTTGCCAATTGGCCGCAGGTGGAGGGAACATATTTCGAACGCTCATGCTTACTCTAGTTATATACGAGTACCTCAATGCTTTTTCTATGATTTGTCCATTTACCAAGATATAATAATGGGTAATATCTAAAGTAAATCAGTACAGGGCAACACAATAAAAAATAATAGTAAATTGTAGGTTATTTACAATTAAGTATATTTATAGTCAGGCGCAGTCGGTTAGACGGCCAACTGTGCATCTGACATCGCATGTTCTCTCCGGTTGTAAGAAAGAAAACGGTGATGTTTTTCTAATAACTTTCTTGCCATGTCCTCTTATTTCTGCTTGCTGATAAGCTTCTAAAATATAGTCTTAGCGGTTTATTCCTTTTATATAAATACAAAAAATTTGAAAACGATTTAAAGGTAAAAAATATTTATAATCAAAAAGCATAAAAATTAACAAATATTTTTATTTGATAATCAACAGATGGAAAATGTTGTCAATGTTCACATTATTTTTAGATAAAATTTCAATATGTTTCATGTAATATCACATACATTAGATACTCGAGCAATTTTTGTAAGTTGATTATTTTGACAGTTGACTGTTTGTGACAGAGGTATTATCAAAGAATATCGGTGCGTTGTCATCTTCTTATTTAATCTACAGACCGTTGGCTATAAAAAAAACTAGTTTTCAAAGTATTGACATTTAAGTATAATAACAACTGTTATAAAGGTTAACTTAAAACACCTTATGTATAATGGGCTTTTTGGTACTTCTTTGAAAATGTGTTTATGTTTTTCATGCAAATGATTATTAAAATAACTAGTATTAATTTTTACTACAAAGGTACATATCGTAATTTGAGTTTAAAACCGTAGTATGTGCAAATACTGGAATTTAAAGATTTCACTTTGCTTAAAAAACGTGAGTTTTGAAAATATTTTTTTATCCATTGGTTGCGAATTATGTGGGTATGCATGGGTCGACTATTGTCACAACTTCTACACCCTTTTTACACAGGACTATTGTTCACCTCTCACCTCTTTATTCTTTGATCAGCCGCCACATGAGGACCTCGTTTCGTACATCGCGCATTTATTTTGTTGTATGTGTGCCGCATTATAAAACTTTGTTTCCACCAACCATCAGTGTTGAGCTCCAGATCGGGGCCTGCCATCGTGTTAATGCCGCTCGCGAGTGTCGAGTCGGATCCGATAAGTCCATCAAGAACGAGAACCAAGTGAGTGGCATTTCTTCTTCATCTAACTCATTGTGGGCACTGCATACCGCATGTTGAGGATACTCACTTATTTTAATTTAATTTAATTTAATTACAGTCCACTTCACTCAATAATATTGTAGAAATCTTAGGGTTTCGCCCCCGATATTTCGCGCCTCGCACCCACGTGGGATTTTTTTTCCCATCATCCATTAATATTTTATTAAAAAATTATTCTCTTTTACCCTTCGAAGATTGCAACAAATGTGATTGTTTTGTATTAAAACCTTAAAAATGATATATGTAGCTTTACACTCACAGGGCGATATATAACGTATCCCTAACTCCATGACACCAAAAGCGCCGTGTTGAGTTAAGGTACAACATAATGGAAAGTGGAAGCATAAATATTCTTGAAGAATACGTATTAAAACTCCTATGAAATGTGACTTTATATTTTTTACTATCACCATCATCATAATCAGCCCATATTGGTCCACTGTACGACATTGGCCTTCCCCTGTCTCCTTCACTCCCCCAGGTTTGCGCAATCTTCGTTCCTACCCAAATCGTTCAATTTGAGAGAATCTGTGGTATGTAAACATTTTCTAGTATAATAATATTTTCATCAAAAAATAAAACAAGACAGGCGCCGTGGCACAGTTGGTTAGATGGCCAACTGTGAAACTGGCGTCGCGGGTTTGATTCCCGTCAGTTGCAAAAATAAATCCAAGAAAGATAGTTTTCTCTATTGTTCTGGCTGTTGTAGTGTATTTTACACAATCTCCTTCCATATCTTCTCTACCCCACCTGCTGACAAGCTTCAAAATAGAGGCTTAGCAGGTTATTCCTTTTTAAAAAATAGTACACAAATACATTTTAAATTCTTTTTGATCGTATCTTTTCTTTCTTATTTATATTAAATAGATATTTTAGATATTGATTTTATTACGCACTTCAAATTTATTTATTTTTTATATAAATATGAATTAAAAAAATATTATTTGGTTTTATTTTTTTTTCTTGTTTTGGTTGCATCTATGAGCTACCTTTTTTCTACATTTTTTAAATCATAATGTTTATGTTTATTATTTGATTTAATTGTATTTTTTAGAGTTTTTTTTATGATACTATTTTTTATTTTCAAGGCTTTAAAAGTAATGTAAATGTATGTTCATAATACTTTTTTTTATCTTGATTAACACTAATGTCGTACAATAAAATTAAATCCATCAATTGTTTATCGGGATAGATATATTTTAATACTTTGTTTTCTTATTATGTATTAATAATGTAATAACATGTGTATTTTATTGTATAAAAACTTTATTATAATACAAAATTATTTAAGCTCTCCTGACCTGAATAACCTTTTCTATGTAGCACTGAAAATTAAATATAAAAAATTATGTGTTCAGGTTATGCCGTACATCGGCTGATGCGTCTTACTTGAAACATTTTCTTTAAAAGCGATAAAAATAAATAAAACACTGTTATTTATCCCATCTATTTTCTTTTCTCCCGTTTTTTCTTTTCTCATTTTATTCGTACGCTTGCACCGAACACTTGTGTCTATGGTTGCTTGTCTCACAAACATAATAAAGTACTGAAATGTCACGATACGTGTGAGAGAGATAAATGGAGTACCTAACTCAATTAATGGAATTCCCTCCTTCATGTTATAAATATTAATAGTCAATACAAAAATGTTATTCTAGGAGAAATATCATCAAAAATGATAATATTTTTTAATAGGGGAGTGTTTTTTTATGAAATTCAAAAACATTTCAATTTAAAATATAATCCGTGAAATACTAACATGTTTCTCTATTACTTCGTAATATGTATTATGTATTATTATTTATTTCTCATTAAGTATTTTTGTATTATTTAATTTATTACTTACTCTCCCCTCATCCCACCATGCCACTTCCGGTGGAGGTTATATTTATACTAACTTATATAATATTAACTACATTTATAAAAACAATTAATTAACAGTCGGAAAGATCAGAATGTACATGTATTTACAAATAATACTAATATTTTTTTTAATACAAGAAAATATATTAAAAATTAAAATATTTACACATAAGCTACCATTCAAATATAAACTTTTGATCGAGTAGCCACTCTCTTATTTTGCTCTTGTTACATTGTGGGTTAAATTTAAGTTCTTTTGGCAATAAATTAAAATTGCTATGTACTAAATATTTGAGAGTTCTATTACCATACTTATTACATACTTTTAGTACTACCAAACCATCATTATACGTAAAGCGTGTATTATGGTTGTGTTTGAACGGAATTTTGAAAGTATTACTTTTAAATTGTTTTAAAATGATGCAAAGCTACAGTAATCTTTGGATTCAATTGATTTCAATGATACTATTATTTTGGTTTTTTTATAGTAATATATTTTTCATTAATTTTGGTGATTTTAATGTTACAATTATTTTGTATATTTGATTATTTATGAATCAAAATTTATATAATTTTTCTTTTAATATTTATTTCTTATTATCTTTTTTGCATTGTATTCTTTGAAATTTTATTACTTATACCTTGTTTTTTGAATTGTTATTCTATTGCATCACATGTCATTATAATTTAATCTAATTAATTTTGCTATGTATTTTTTATTTATAATTATTATGGCTTAACACGGGTATAGCCCTATACCCCCCTCACATCAACAATAAGTTAATTAATATTTAAACGAGAGTAATTTTGAATGAATAAATAAATAAATATTCAACGGATTAAAGAATAAACTTCCATATTTTTTTCTCAAAGGTTTTTTCTACATCACTGTTAGTATTATTTTGTCAATCAAATAACATCAAAGAACGTTTGTTTTTATTATTGTAATATAACCGGACATCAAACCTGGATCCCCTGTATGCAAGCGTTTTAGCCATTACGCCATGGCGTTTCAAGTCATTAAAAATATTGTTGAAGTGTGGACTTCGTGTATAATGTATTAAAATAAAAACACTGTCTTTCTGTTTCAATCTCCTGAAGTTTATTTTATGACTTGTAACTTAACAACGTTTAATTAAATTCTTTAATAATTATTGTGGTATTTATATAATTAAAATGGTGGCTAACATCGCTGGAGCCAATATTTCAAATCAAAATCTTTAGAATGATTGAGAAATATGTGAAGAGAGAGAAACCGGAACGCCATTTGCGCCTTTATTTGTGACATGTTAATGTACTCCGGACATAGGCGCATATTCGGTGTTGTGAAACCAATTCTTAAATAGTCTTAATAAAAATACAACCAAATATGTTATTCAAAATAAAAAATAAGACCTGTGAATTCAACGAAGCTTGGTACTAAAGCCTTGCAACCCAAAGCTTTCAAACGGTTAATTCAATTGCAACGAGTATTTACAGTACCGATTTTTAAATATTTTATTTTTATTATCTTTTTTTTATTTGAAAATTTATTTATAAACCCTTACGGATTATTACGTTATAAGAACAGGACTTCTGAATTAAAAAAAAAAATATCCAATATGTGCCTTTTTTTTAAAAATGTTAACTTTGTACCTATGTATGGTAACAAAAGTCTACGATGTATGCAAGAAACGCGATTTGCTTATGAATTTTGATAAATCGAAAGTGATGGTTTTTGAAAGGGATGAAAATATAACTAAATGTGAGACCAGTGTGAACGGAGATATTCTGAATCAGGTAGAAGCATTTTTGTATCTGGGAAGTATGGTTACTAGGGATGGAAAGACTGAGAAAGATATTGAAACGAGGGTGAGTGCCGGGAACAGGGTGCAAGGTGCATTGAAGTCTACTTCGGCAAACAAATGTTTATTGCAGGAGGCAAAACTAGCAGTTTAAAACGGAATTCTAGTGCCTACTCTAATGTATGGGAGCAAAGTATTGAATTGGAAAAATAATTATGAAAATGAGTTAAATGCTGTCTAAATGCGATCCCTCAGGCAAATGTGTGTTAAAACAATGTATGATAGGCGCACAAATGTCGAGATCCGTGAACTATGTAAGGCTGAGACTTGCATTATCGACAGAATCAAGAAAGGTGTACTGCGTTGGTTTGGACATGTAGAGCGAATAGACAGCGAAAGAACGCCTAAAAGAATCTGCGATGCGAATGTTGATGGATGCAGAAACCGAGGAAGACCGAGAAAGACATGGCATGATCAAATCCATCAAATACTTGAAGTTGGACATGTCAAGAGTAGGAATAATCGGCGTGCGTGCATGAGAAGATGTATGAATGTAGAGAAAGCGAGGTCTGTATTCAAAGATAGAGTGATATGGCATTCTATCCTCTCTGCCTACCCCTACGGGGAAATGGCGTGATGTTTTGTTATTGTTGTTGTTGTATGTGTATTTTTGTCATTTTTTTAAACTTTGAATTTAAAAAGTATGGTGCTATTTTATAATATATCATAATTTTTATCCTGTTTTCGTACATAATCGTTAAGAATAACATGTAAATACGTATATTAGTAAATATTATATGTTCTCCTCTAAATTAATTTTTCCCAAAACTTCTTGGGGATATGATAAAAAATAAAAAAAATGTAGTAAAAATAATCAAATTAAATTGTGTAATGTTTTTAAGAATTAAAAATACTTTGTTATAATTTAAATCGATCTTCATTGGAAATGAGAAACTAGAATCCCAAATTCGACCACATAATCGAATATCGCACGCAACTACACTGGCTCAGTATCAGGCATAGAAGAAACATTCTCATTCTATTACTTCTTCACAATATTTAAATAATCCCACTTCGCCTGTTTATCAGAGAGAGCTCTTCCAACCTCTATCAATACACGGACTATCTCTTCGTTCTAGTGACGAGAGAACCCTTTTAATACTCTTTCATTGCTTCTTGCCTTCTCTTTCACAGTAGTAGCTGCTCGATTGTGGAATAATCTACCCACTAATGTTAGAGACGCCCCTTCTTTATTTACATTTAAGTCAAGATTGAAATGTCACTATCTAAATATTTCAATTGTTCCTTTATCCTTCTTCTTCCCTTCCCATCCTTTCACCTCTCTTCATAGTATAGTGTTAATTTGTTTTATGTATTTTTATTTTTTTAATCTTTGTTTTTAATTTTTGTCTCAAATTGTTAAGTTCAATATGTCCATGTACTTGTAGCTTTCTCAAACTGAACGGTTTGGGTAGGTATGAAGAAATTGCCTGGCAATATGCCCGCCCTTATATGTAAATTAACTGTATATGTAGGTATTTAAAGTTTGTTTTTTTAAATCCATGCGCTCTGTAGCTGCAAGACGGGCTGAGATATTTATTTATTGCTCAGCGCCCTTAAGGAGATTTTCACCAAAATAGCGCTAGATAAATTATCCAACTATATATTATATACACAATTTAAATACCAATACCGGTAAAATAATGCCTGAATTTTCAAAGGTATTTTATAAAATACGCTTATTCATCGTTTAAAATATATTTTCAACGCAAAATACATCAGACTGAGGAATAAGGGCAGAATTGTTTTGAGAATTCTTTTCCATTCGATCTCTTCCGATCATTTTTTACTGGCCTTGGAGTGTTCCACTCAGACGTTGATTCATAACACAAAAGCTTTTCTAAGCAAATTCACGGAAATTGATTTATGCATGCAATTTTCAGGCGATTTTTCCAGTAAAAGCTATACCGAGGGGTGTAGATAACAAGTTTTCTTTCTTATCCCCTAAACCCACCCCCGAGAACTATGCAATTCGAGAAATTGAATCGAGATTTTGAAAACCGTTTTGTACCATTTTTTTACTCCCCTCGCTACCTTCTTACATTTTTTATATATAAACGTTTGTTAGGCAAGAATGTACAAAAACAGACACGTCATTGCTTTACCAACCGCATCTCAAATATTGGCTGATATTGCGTTACCTTGATCAATTTTAAATAAAGAGAGAGCAAACCACGATACGATACACAAACTATTTATTGTATCATTTACTAGACAGTTACCACAGTTTTATAGCAACAACAGAGAAATATCACTATTTATTTTTACATTTTTAAAGTAATAAAGGTCTATGAAATACTGTCCAGAAAAAAAAAAATGTTACTTATAAGTAGCATAAAAAATATTTTTAAATTTGTAATTTTGAATTTCCGAAATAACTGTCATTCTTTTGGCCACGCCCCTAATACGTCACGATTCATTTTTATTTGTTCCTGACCATACAAATTTGTTTAGAACATTGTCACGAATCTTGACGTCACAACTATCAAGGCCAAAAATTTCGCGTTTTTCTAATAATAGATTTTTTTTTTAAATCCTGCCTATGACCAGTTGACATTGGCTGATTTAAGTAGTCATTTTACACACTGTGTAACGTTAACCATTCTGCCCATGTCTAAATCATCACCATCATTTCCTTTCCGCACTAAATGGTGCATTGGTACACCAATCGTGGGTATCTTGACCATTTTTTGTTACGTGAAGGTAAGATGATCTGTCTTACGCTTCAGGTACCAGTCCGGGGACTATAAAATATTTTAGTGTAACACCCTATTGAATAAATATTTCCTGTGGGTAATCTACCCCTGGACCTCTTGCATGGTAGGCAAATGCGCTGACCATTGCACCACGAGGCCGACAGTTGCGTATTCGAAATTAAAATATTCCGCGTATTTTTCCATCAAACCTCGTATACGCCGTTGCATTTTTAAAAGTAAAGTGCAACTCTTTTTTCATCCCTAGATTGCTCTTCTCATATCTCGTTACTCCCTCTTCATATAAGGGAAAAATCTTCCACTAAATCATATCTGTCGACAGTAGCTACACCCTCCTAGCGGAAAGTTGCATGTTGTATGCATCTCTTTAGGGAGTGCAATGGAACTTTACAACACATGATTTACAATTTAACATCTCTACACCAAGAACCATGTTACAGTGAGACGATAAGAAATTTTCCGATGTTTGTAGCTTGCGCGGTTTATTTAACTATTATTATTTAACTTAACTATTTCTTCCGTAAATTTTACCGCAAGAATTTTTTTAAAATCATAATGATAATTGCAACAGAGAGGGAAAACATTTTTGAAAAGGGAATATGGAAGTCTAGCCATTTACAGGGTTTATGACCTGTCATTGGCTGGTTTAAGTGGCCACTTTACACACTGTGTAACATTCACCATTCTGCCCATGTTTGAACATCCACATTTCCTCAACTCTTCCATCTGTTGACGTTTGTGAAGTAAAGGAGCTGAAACCTTTATTATGCGGGTGAGATTCATCCGGCTCAGCCAATTCAACTACTAGGCAGCTCCTGAAAACAACTCCTGAAAAAATCCAGCGATAATAAGCAGCGAATTCATTCAGTTCCATAGAGCAGGGACACCGGTATTAAAATTCTAAGTCCGCGCCTGCGCATTCCAAATTTTAAGTGAACTCTGGAACCAACCCCTACAATACATCACATACAAATAATATAACCACTAGATCCTCAACACAAAGACAACTTAAACAAATACAAACTAACACCACTTTCGGACAAAGGGATTTTGAGTACTATTCAATTAAAATCTATAACCTACTTCCACTGTCTATTAAAACAATTAGTAACGAGAAAATGTTTAAAAAGGCTATAAAATAATGGATATTGGAGCTAGGTAGAAGTAAAATGGATAGTCTTATTCGCCCAAACCAATATTGAATCAACTGCTCCACTAGTGTATAGCTTACGTTAGGTTTTAGTTATTTTCGTTGTGCGTTTTGCAATGTAAATAATATAGATGTACATATATACCTAATTTTTAAAACAGTCTGAATATTTTGTTTATTATCTCTGTATATTAAGTTAGTCTTTTTTGGTTATTCACAAATAAAAAAACATTTTTAAAAAGTATATTGTTAAGTGTCCTCGGCACGGGTAACCCCAGTGAGGTCACATTATTTTTATTATTGTTTATAGTTTGTTAGAGTAAAATATAAAAAAAATAAAAAAATAAATACATTTCAAAAAGGCGATCCAAATGATTCATTATCTACATATTATTATGTGTTTTAACAAATTAAGGACTAGAATCGCTTGACCCAACCAAATTTTTACCATCCACGCTAAATATAACTCTACCGCGCAATCGTATGAGCACAAAATCGCTTGAATTTAATAGTTTGGTATTTTTTGTTCCACTTATTAGAAAAAAAAAAACATTATACTAGTATTTAGTATGTTTGTTTTGTGCTTAGTAAATATTTACATAATCCGACTACACTATTAGTGAGAGTAAATATTATTTTTATTTTATTATCTCATACATTTTTTGTACTCCCAGGAGTTACACAAAATCATTTTGGGACAGTCAAACTCGGGCAGGAAGAAATCAATATGGAAGACGTGACAAATATAATATATCTAAATCCAAAGAATGTGCGTAATTGTCACAACTCAACATAAGTCCCATAGATTTGGGACATGTGACTCAATAAATTAATAATCTGGGTAAACATCGTTTTACGCTGGAATTCCGTTCCGAGAGACACCGGCGTAAAATGAACACAAATATAATAGAAGGTATAATAATAATAATAATAATAATAATAATGTTTGGATAATTTATATAGCGCCATTTTTGTGAAAATCACCTCAAGGGCGCTGTACAATCAATAAATATCCCAACACGTCTTGCAGCTACAGAGCGCATGGACGGTTGGGATTCTAGTTCCTCGTCTCCAATTATGATATATTACAATTATGATATATATGAGCTAGATAACAGAACGTCTTGCAGCTACAGAGCGCATGGACAACAAGAAATCTAGCCCCTATTTACATTTTTTTATTTTTTTTTATATATTTGACAATGAAGTTTAGAGTTTAAGTGATATTTTAAAAAACGAAATAAAAAGCAAATCTATAAAATTGGAAGTTAGATAACAACAAGTCTTGCAGCTACTGAGCGCATGGACGGTTGAAATTCTAGACCCCATTTACTAAATTTAGATATTTGATAGTTGATAACATTTACATAATATGATAAAAATAATATGATAGTTAACATCACAAAAAGTCTTGCAGCTTCAAAACGCATCGACAAATGGAATTTCAACAACAAGAATGATTTTAAAAAGTTAATAATAAAAAACATTTTTTAAAAACGCAACAATAATACATTGAGCAAAGAACTAGTAAGTACGGCAATTAAGTGAACATGTAACAGCACAAAAAGTGAAATATAAAAAAACTAAACAAAGATAGCATTCCTTAACTTATTATTAAGGTTAACAAGACAATAGACGATACTCAAACTCGTCCCTGCTTTATGCAGTAAACAGGATCTATTGTCTTTTTCCTAATAAATAACTGTAAACAATATTATGTATTTTTTTTGGGTGATACCATGTATGTTGGATTTGATCCGACGTTTCGGCTACCATTGCAGGAGCCATCTTCAGGAAAAACTGTGTGTTTTATAGAGAAATGTATGTGTTTAAGTACTAGTAATTTGTACCGTGTCACAGTCAGCAGTAGGCACATTTCTAGTTTTGTAGGAAAGAATAATTATGTTTATGTACTAGTAATTTGTACTGTGTCGCAGCCGGCAGTAGGCACATTTCTATTCGTTTTTGTCATATGTAGTGCTGGGAACCATGTTGAATTTAATTTAAGCCCGTCGTCTTTGTTTATATTATTTGGATGTCTGTGTATTTCAATTGCCTCTTTCTCTATAAAACACACAGTTTTCCCTGAAGATGGCTCCTGCAATGGTAGCCGAAACGTCGGATCAAATCCAACATACACGGTGTCACCCAAAAAAGATACATAATATTGATAACAGTGACCGTGAAAACCTTCGCACCTATTTAATAACTGTAAAGGTTAGGTTCCGTGTCAAAATTCTATGAACAATCTCACATGTTTATTTAATACATATCCCATATTAGGTTAGGTTCCGTGTCAAAATTCTAAGAACAATCTCACATGTTTATTTAATACATATCCCATATAATATATCCAAAATAAATTATATATGTATTTAATAAATACAGTTTCAATTCGTTTACAAAATAAATAATAATCTCTTGATATAAATAATGATTTTTTATACTAACTCACCAGTTCGTTGGTACTAAATAAAATTTTCACACTTTTTTTTAAAAAGCATCCAATTTTATTTGCTTTGATTGTTGCTTCCTTTCTTGCAAAATCATAGCATAAACTACAAACATTTTAATTTTAATAATAATAAATTAAAAAATCAAATCATACATTTTTATTTTTCTTAAAAGAAAACAAAAACTGATTCTAAAACAATTTCAAACGCACAATAGGCTACTCGCGTACACGGTAATAGAATAAAACAACTTGTAAAAGTGTTTCTGCTATTAAAATCGCGACGCCTACTGTTATCTAGTGTCGGCCGAACTGAGAAATCCCACGCCAGAACCAACCAGCGTAATTTAAAATCAGCGTAAATCGAACCGGCACAAAACAACTCTTACCTGTACTGATAAATTAGTTTTTTTGTGAAATAATAAACGATTGTATATTTTATATTTAAAATGAATATTTGCGTTTTTAAAATTTACCCAAATATTTCAATTTTGCGTGTCATTTTCTACGAGTTGTAATGCATGGTATACTGGACTACTGTATACTGGACTTTTTACATATGTACATAATGCTTCCCTAACCGAAAATTTTACCGCACGCTTCTGGTTTATAAATATGAATTGAATTTTTCCTTTGAAAAACGGGGGTATTAATTTTATTAGTGACGTTAAAGCTCGAAACTTCATAAACTAATGAATAATTAATAATACAGGTAGATTTAATTTGTATAACGTAGGTATGTGAATCTGCTACATAACAACGTACAGGAAATGTGTGATTTCGTTTCTGCTTGTCCTTAATACGATAGTAGGTCGACTGACACTAAGAGTTGATTTCCGGGTGACTCCTATAAATATACTCACTCATATCTTTCCACCACTGAGTGTGAAAACGATGATGGTTTTACTCAGAATAAATTCGTAGCTAAATTGTTCAAATTTCTCGACAAAAATTCAAGCCAACTTCAAATTACAATTGTTCATTTACTAACCAATTATGGGCCATGCTTTTAAATCGGGTATAAAACAAAGCTTGAGAATAGTGGTAGAATAATGATGGTATAACAAAAAGTATTACTTATAATCCTCGCATAGAGTTAAACTCGACTTAAATCTGGGATAGCGACCATAGAAACTTATACCTACACATTATGTGGTATAACGCTGGAATAAGCACGCGATCTGTCAAAGTCATATTTATTCGGTAATCAAAATGGATAGTTTATCAGTTTTTTTTTTCAATTTTAAAAAAATTTGAAGTCCTGCGACCTTTTCAATGCGATTTAAGTGATTTTTAATTATTTGTTTAAATAATATCTGAAATGTTATATGTTTGCATGTGTTTTAATTAATGGTAATAAAAAAAGAAACACGAATAAACTTTAGAATTCGTTTTTAACTTCTCCTCTTCTTCCTAATTTTGATTTCTTTTTCTATCAGCCGATGACAAATCATAAGGTATATTTATACTTGAAAATTAATATTCACAACAGTTTCATATAAGTTTAAAAAAAATATTTCAAAAAGAACGTTAGTTAGTTAATGTTAGTTTATAGAGAATGCGCATCTTGAACATATATATACCTTTTAATATTTCACCGTTTTTGCTTGTATATGTAATTTTTAATACTATTTAAATGTTATTTGTGTTTTTTTCTTTTTATATACTTTTTTTGGCTTGTATACATAATTTCAATTTTTTCAACGTTTTTGATTAAAAAAATTAACCTGTATTGGGTGTGCGCATATTTTGTTAATCAAAAAAAATGATTTTATTTTGTACTAGTTCAGTATGTATATATACATCCATGTAATTTTTAAACTTTTTCAATTTTCTTTCCCAGATTGCATAATGTAAACATTATTTTGAATTTATTTCCATGCCTAGTATTCTGTTTATTCTGTTATTTTCAAGTATTTTTCATACCCTTTTTAATTTGTAGTATATCATAATTTTAATTTTTCTGCTTTTGTTAAATAATATTATAGTTTAAAATTTAAAAACGTCTCTAAAAAAATTATTATCTGTATGTCCCTAAATGAGTTTTTTTTTTAAAAACTCCTTGGGAATATTGTATATAATTATGTATAATATGTTTTCAATATAATAAAAAAAAAAATAAAAAAAACCTGGTGTAATGTTTTACTTGATTTATAATTTATATTATTATTTTAAAATTTATGTTTTTTAGTAACTGCTCTAATCTAGCGAAGAAGACTGACAAATATCTTTACTATTGTGCAGATTTGTTATTTTCAAGATTTGAATTATCGGTTCTAGATTGTTGTCAATATATATAATATCCCCTCATACCAGCACTTTTGCTGTTTGGGAAAATTTCGTACAAATAAAATATACAATGTAATATGTAAAGTTTAAAAACCTTCTATTTTGTCATAAATAATTCAATCTAAATCTAAATCTAGATCTAGATAGAACCTTTATTATTTACTGTAATCAAATTTTTAAAAAACAATTCAATTTAATTTTAACGGTTTTCTCCATGTTCTCGATTACACTGACAGTAGTCTAGATTTGACTTTGACGTTTGTTTGTGTTGTTTAAAAGTTACTGCGCACGCGCACATGTATATGTTGACTGTTTAAAAAAAAGTAAACATGAAATAACATGTGAATTGTTATTCTGGGTAATAAATATTTTTATAAGTAAGCTTTTTTTATATCGGTTATAATAGCTAAACCGGGTATAGTTATTTCCTAATATAAATCTGGTATAATGAAATCTAATAATGCATCTCTATCTATGCATTTCATACTTGGTGCAAAACTAATAACATGGAACTTAACATCGATAAATGCAAAATTATTTCATACCATAAATGTAAACATCCTTTTATTTTTGATTATAAACTTAATGGCCAAGTTCTTTCGATTGTCACCTCTATAAGAGATCTTGGAGTGATCCTAGATAATAAACTAACTTTTCTGGAACACTTTGATAATATAGTAAACAGATCCTTAAAAATTTTAGGCTTTATTAATAGAACTACGTCTGATTTCCAAAGTATGCTTACACTTAAAACACTTTATTGCTCTTTAGTTCGCCCTATTCTTGAATATGCATCTGTAATCTGGTCCCCTCATTATGCTGTTCATATCAAGCGCCTTGAATCAGTTCAACATCGTTTTATAAGAAAAATTGCATGGAAGATGGGATTGGAAAGAGGAGACTATTCATATTCTGATATGGAGAGGTTTTTAAGCATATCAAGTCTTGAAAAACGCAGATGCATTGCAGATATAATCTGCATGTATAAAATTATGAACTGTCTCATTGATGCCCCTGAAATTTTGCAAAAGATTCTTTTTAACGTTCCCACCCGTAGACTAAGAAATAATGAAATGCTTTTCCTCGGTCACTACAGGACCAATTATGGTGCACAGTCGCCTTTGCCCAGAATGATCAGGCGGGTGAACGATCATCAAGATCTTGATTATTATGGTGTAAGGATGTCTTTCTTTACAAATCAGCTAAAGAATCTGTATAGTTAGCCTATGCTTTTTACTTAATCTAAAAAATCTATCATCTGTCTTTGCTGCTTATTTCTGTTCCTTATATTTTTTTTATTCCTTTGTAAAAATTTCTTTTAATTGTAATGTTTATAATGGACTTTGTCCGTAAATAAATAAATAAATAAATAAATAATAAGTAAGGCCTTACGGCTTTTTAGGCTGTTCTCGTGTTAAGCCGTAACAATTGACAACAACAAAAATTAAGTACCTAAATTAAAATAAATAATAATTCCGTGTGACAACGCTATCGGTAAACTTTTTTACCGGTTATTTGTTATCAATTGCCTGTGAGATTTTCTTGGAAGGGTAGACGTGCAACTGAAAGTTCTTATTTTCTTTTTATAGCTCGTAAAAGTATCGAGAACAAGACTTATGTTGCCTGTTAAAAATAATAAACCACTTCATACATTATTCATTAGGAAACTTGAACAATGAATTATTTAATATTTTTGTTTGTTATTACAGACTTTGTTTTCCGGGGAAACGATGCTTTGTTTAACATATTATGTATACGATCACTACTAAAAACAAAAAGGTTTTCGTAGAAACTGCTTAAGAGTAAATGAAATTGACGATTTATTTTTTAGGTAAAAACAAAATTATCCAAAACTTGTTGATAAAATAATTAATGGTGGCCATTTATATAAAGTATATTTTTTCAAAAACAAATATGTATGGAGTCTGGCCCATTGTTTTGCTGCAGCTAACTTCATACCCAATAGTCATATAATGGTTTTCCTACGTTTGGGCTCCTCTATAGCTTGGCGCATTATTACTCTGAGGCTAAATCAATCTTTCGACTGGTTAATTGAGACATTCGTCTGACAACATCTGCGGAAAGCCCTCGCTAAAAAATCTATGCATTTGTTGTCTAAAATTGCGCATCTTTTAAAATCCACGTTCAAGATCGATTACTTACAATTGTTAACTGTCAAAACTCGTAATTCAAGTCGGCTGGTTACGAAATTGTGTGGAGATAACGTTTCCTTGTACAAGATATGCGTTAAAAATGCGCTATCCAAATTATTTCGATTGCAAACGGTTTCAAACCTAACCTAACCTAATTATTTCGATTGCAAACGGTTTTAAACCTAATCTAACCTAATTATTTTGATTGCAACGGTTTTAAACCTTATCTAACCTGATTATTTCGATTGCAAACGGTTTTAAACGCTATAAAAAAATTACCAGGGCTGATTTAGTACGTAACTACGTGTTAATCGTAGTAAATGCTCTAACCAAGTATTTTCTTGATAGGATACCAACCTAATTTGGCATAAAATCTTGGATTTTCTCCTAATTATTTCGAATATAAACGGTTTTCTACGCTAAAAAAAAATGACCCGGGCTGATTTAGTATGTAACTACGCCTTAAAAATGCGTTTTTTACGCCTGTTTTTGCGTTCAGAATACCACCCTAGTGCTGTCATTGTGATAACGCGGGCGACGCCATTTTAAAATGTGCTTCAGACAGAGGAAATACCTCTAGATTTACTTGAGCGACGATTCAATGAGATTTACTAATTTTAGCGATAGTCAGAAATTGTATAATTGATTTTTAAACCTCAATGCAATTTAGCAGTACATATAAGCTAATTAGGATTTACAAAGAGATGCTAGAATACCCACTAAGCGAAGTTCAACCCTTTCGTTAAACTCTCATTCAATGAACGGCCTAGCCGTTCAGTTAAAAGCCGGTATTTAGTGAACAGCCTAGCCGCTCAGCTCAGTGACTGATTTACTATTTGTCTCCAATTTATATTTTTATTCAGATAAAGACGCACGTTGAGTAAACAGTTTAGACCATAGTTAAGCCTTATCAAACAAAATACTGTTTTATTATAATAATAAATATAATCATAATACATTAGCCTTTTTAATTAATATTTAAAATATATATATAAACGTCCCCTACTCTTTCCGCTTCTCAGTTTAATCAAACAGAATATTTAATTTAGTAAACAATATTTTCAGGAAGCTTTCGTCTTATATAATACCCTCCTTGTTATAAATTATTATAATAACGATGTTTTAATGCGTTTTGGCGTCGGCGTCCCTGCGTCGCGACGCCCATTCCTGTTGCTTCCGGTAAACTCATTAAATTTTAATTCATCGTTTGTAAGCCCTGTACCTTATAAAACACAGGTACGCTACAATTCAAAGGAAAATTTATTACAATATGTCCTTGTGTAATTATGCAAAGAATGTAATCATAGGTGAACGCATAAAACTAATTTGTCAGTCTTTTACTATATATCACCTCAAAGTATTTTTTTACTTAATAATTATTCGTCATGTTGTTTAAATAACTTTGTGGAGGTACACCATTGTAAGGAGGTTAGGCAGAGAGGAAGGACTACCACATGCGTCTATCCTGATATACATGCCATGCCTCTTCCACATTTATACATCTTGTCATACATGCTCTTGGTTCTGTCTGTTTTTGACTTGACCGAATTTGATTATCTGATCTGATCGTGCTACGTCTTTCTTGGTCGTCCTCGTTCTACGTTACATAAATCTGCTTTGCCATTTTTTCGTCATTAATTTTTTCTACAGTACCAAACTATCTCAGTGACTTTATTTAATCTAATCAATTAAATATGTCTCAGATTTGCGCTCATGCCCGATTTCATCATTCGTAACCCTGTCCTGCATTGTTTTCCCACACATTCCTCTAAGAGATCGCATTTTGACCGCGTTTACTCTGCTTTTATCCTTCATCTGTCAGTTTTATGTTTCACTTCCATCCATAAGTGGTGGGACTAAGACTCCGCTGTGCACTGCCAGTTTAGATTAGATCGACATATTTTTTATTAGCAATTACTGTGCTTAGTGCCCCGTTCATTTTGTTGCCCGCATCTCTCCTTTCTACATCATTTTCTACCTTCTATCTCTTGAAAACATGCTTCCCAGATATACAAAACTCTTCGTCTTTTTCATACTTGTTCACATCGTTGTACTGTTTATTAAATATATGAGTTTGGGGTCAATCCATATGACGAAATGTCTTTATCTCCTTTTATATATCTAACAGTTGAACCCATACTTTAGTGTACATCTACTATGTAATTTGCTGTAAAAAATATGTAGGTAAATAGATTTTAATTATTTATTCGCCTCGTGGTTTAGGAGTCAACGCTTATCAAGAGGTCTCGGGTCCGATTCCCGACATGGTTGACAGTAAACATTTAAAATGGTGGTTTTATATTAGAATGTTTCATAGTCCTTGGATTGGCATCTGAGGAGTAAGACTGATCATCTTACTTTCAAGTAACAACAATGATCAAGATACATTGCGGTTGGTGTACCAATGCAGTTCCCTATGCACCGTTGGAAGCAAAGAAGGAATGATGATGATTTGTTAAAAAACCCACTGCTTCTTGAACGACGGCAAAAATTTTGTTTTTTTCTTTTTTGTTTTTTTGAAGCAAGCGAATTTTATCATGTTGGTTAAGTTGAAAAAATCGGGTATTTAATGTGTTAATTAATTAAATCTTACTTGTAGGAAAATAAATTCCAACGAGGCGGGGCGAGAAATCGTGGGGGGCGAAGCCTTAGGGCTTCTACGATATTATTTAGCTGAGTGGACTCTATTTTAATTTTAATGGAATAAGTGAATATCCTCGATATGCGGTAAGCAGCGTCAATCGGTCACAACCCCAACGAATGAGAAGGATTAGGTATGGATGCCACTAATCTGGTTCGTTCTTGATGGAATTGCGGTGGTCCAACTGGTCAATTGCGAGCGGCACCAACACTAGGACAGGCCCCCGATCTGGAGCTGAACACTAGTGGTTGGTGGCAACAAAGTCTATGATGCGGCACACGTTCAACAAAATAAACGCGCATTCACTACACGAGGTCTTATTGTGGCGGATGATCAAAGATACTAAGGTGGGAAGTGAACAATGGTTGTGGGTAAAAAGGATGTTGAAGTTGCATTGTTAACAATGCATACCCACATAATTCGCAACCAATTACTTTTAATAAAATTTACGTTTTATATCCTTAGCTGATAAAATAAAAGAAAAAATACAACGTGCTGTCCTTACAAACAATAAAACCTATTTTTAATGTTTTTTGGAGCTTTAAAAACAAAGCAGTAATTTTAAAACAAACGAAAAATATTTCATATAAGCTAGTAGGCAAGTAATTTTAATAGTTATTCATTAATTCACTTTATTAATAAATACAAAACATTGAGCAACGCGCGACGCCTTCAGTATTTCCCGGTAAAGAAATCACAAACTTTGAAGTATGTACATCAAAAACATAATTATTTTAGGGGTAACTTCTTCTGTGACAGCATGTACCACTCGCGTGTTACGCGGGGTACGGTACCCTCTCTTGTATTACGTGAAATAATTCCAAAACCATCCCCCAGTATCAAAATACAGCGTGCCCTTTCAAGTTAGACTACCATCTCTCAACTTGACTTTGCCTTTTACTCTATTGGGGTGTGTATAAGAAGCCCAGGACACTTATGCTACACTCAATTTAATTGTCATCCTAAATATGACGTAATCCGCTTCCTACTCCGGTTCAGATATTTTTTAATTATATTATTTTTCAGAGTTTTTTTAAAGTTTCATGATTGTGATCTGGTTCAGCAAACGGCACTCTTCCGTTAATGCATAATAATTTGTAAATACATATGTGTTTTAACTGTTGCAAATGGAAACATACAATTATTTTAATTAAAGTTAGTTACTATTAGTATAGAACTACTTACCGAATTTTTATGTCTACCGGTTTCAAACGTACCCGTCTCTTCTTCAGGACACTCACTACACCAACATGCAAAAACTAAACTACACTTTCACCTTTACAATCATCGTAGTAAACATAGTATTTACAAAAAAATACGTAAATTACATGCAGAGTTAGGGTGATTCTGAACGAAAACATGAAACTTATTTTTCAAAGATGGCGCGCTTTTATAATTTTTTATTGAAAATGATATTTTTAGATTTATTTACAATGGAAATTTTGCAAAACTTGTAACAAATCATCATCTTCGTCATTCCCTTTCCGCACTGGCACTGCATTTTTACACCAACCGCAGCGTATCTTGATCATTTTTGTTACATGAAGGTAAGATTATCAATCTTACGCTTCAGGTACGTCCAGGGACCATGAAATATCCTGGTGTGAAAACACCCTTTTAAATAAATATTTAATACTAGCCATGTTGGTAATCAAACCCGAGACCTCTCGCATGGTAGGCAAACGCGCTGACTAATACACCACAAGACCGATAAAAATATCATTTAGGTCCTTTTCAGAAAATTAAAAATAAATTAAGACCGATTATTTCTGGCTGCGATACGATCCCACTTGCTATTTAATGATACACCTGAAAACTAACTCCCACATACACACAAACACACCTTCACACTTACTCTCATGCAAATACACAAAAACACACCCTTTTGTTGTACCACAATTTAATATGTATGATTTTTATTTAGAAACTTCGCTGGACTGTCCTTAAACCGTATCTTTTTTATGTAATTATATCATTGTCGACTGTTTGTTTCTGTAAAATAAATAAATAAAATGGTGTACAAAACAAAAAATAAGTTATCTTATTTTTTGTTCGCGCATATAAACATACATACACATATTTACATGCATATATACATATATTTATACATACATACATATAAATATACCTACATACACATACATACACATACATACATATATGTACACACACATACACACTAATATACACATACATACATATTTATATATATATATATATATATATATATATATAATTTTTATCCTTCTTGTCATCATATTCTACAGTGTTAAAGTTGTCGTGGATAGTATTATTTACCTACCTTGCAATTTAGTTTAATAAGCTTTCAGCTTCTTTCCTTCCTAATTTAATAAGCCATTGGGTTATTTATTTTTGTATGGTAGTTACATCTGGTCGGGTGAATAAAATATCTTTAACCTTTTTATTAATTTTAGGAGCCATAAAGCTAAAAGATCTCTGCCGAAAGAATACGATCCGAATGTCCGATCTCTGTCCGACTGACTTGTAAAGCAGGCAAGCGTGGTTAAGGCTCTCAGGCGGCACCCGCGGTATATGACCCGGCCAGCCGTATTGATGCCTAAAGTTGTAACCGGAGTTTGCTGTGTCCGTTCTGTTACTATTTATTAGCCACAACTTATATTTAATAAAACTCAACCAACCGTAATTTGTCACCACATATGATTTTAAAACCCGTGAATGAATATTCATGTACTCTTTAATTCGTATTTGTTATTGAAAAAATATCATGTACGACTTTATTCTGTTTACAAGCGTTTAATTTTAAAATGCTTTTAAACCCGAATGGTTGTAGGAAAAGGGAACATATCCAGTTCAGGGGCAGGTTTCACAAGCCTCCGCGGGGGCGAAACATCCGCTGTACATGAAGTTCTCCTTCACAAGAAGCCCTGTCAGAATCTATCACTGTACCGAGTAAAACAGTTACAGGAATCAAACTGAATAAACCTTTATCGTGTACAATAAATGCAAACGAAGTCTGGCGGCTTCCCTTTGAGGAATAAAAAAATATTCTTAAGTACCAGCGAGAAGTAGCCAAATCTTTTTAATGCTTTTTACGGCATCTTTTTAAGTACGTTCAAACCGGTAAACATAGAAAAGTCGATAAGTCATAATGTACAAATATTTAACAACATTTAGTAAAATTAACAAATTACAACAGGGACGGAGAAATACCTTAAATAAGGGAATATGGAAGTCTAGGCATTTACAGGGCTTATGACCTATCATTGGCTGGTTTAAGTGACCACTTTACATACTATGTAACATTCACCGTTTTGCCTATATTTGAACATCCATATTTCTTTAATTTTTCAATTTGTTGATTTAAGTGAAGTTAAAGAGCTGAAACCTTTATTGTTGTGAAGAGATTCATCGGACAGAATTATTTCACATACTAAGCAACGCCTGAAAACAATTTTTCAATTTTTGGCCACAAAGTTAACGCTTTAAATATTAATAAATATTTTTTATTTATATTTTGTTTAAATATATAATAAAAATATTGGAAATAAATTTTACATTTGAAGCATTAACGTTGGGGTTATTCAATATAATAAAATAAATTAAACAACTTTTTTATAACCACTATTTTTTTTTTTCGCTGGCCGTTTTCAAAGATCAACAAGATTTTTTCGAGGTATATTTAACTAAAAAAAAAAATTCTTATTTTATTTTATCAGTATGCTGCTAATGAAATCAATAAATTAAATCTTTTTTTCTTGAAAGGGTGGTAATTTGAGATATTGTTTATTTGGTTTTTTATTATTTTTTCTTTAATTTTATAATTTCTAAGATGTAGAAGATTCAGATCTTAGAAATTAAAAAAGCTATTCATAAAAAAATATATATTGATAAACAAATAAACAACATTTCTTTTAGTCTAGCCCTGTCTAGTTTCGAACATATCCATCTCATATTACCATCCTTTCAAGAAAAAAAGACTTGATTTATTAATTTCATTGCCAGCATACTGATAAAATAAAATAAGAAAGAATTAATTTGTTAAATATACCTTGAGAAAGAAGCTTGTTTAGCTTTGAAACCGGTCGGTGGAAAAAAAATTGTTTAAAAAACAAAGTTGTTTTATTTATTTAATTAAAATAATGGAGTGTGAAAAATCAAAACTGTTGTCTGTAGAGCTTACTTAACTTAGCTTTGGAAGTTTCTCGATCTTCACAGTAACTTTTAAAAATACTCGTAGATCCGATTCCACGATTAGAACTTATTTGGAGCGTACTTATTCGAACGTCATATCCTCGTGTGCAAAGTTAACAAAATTCCAATCTAAATTAGTGATGTTAATGATGAGATAACCGAATAATACAACAACAAAACATCACGCAGTTTCCCGGTAAGAATGTCACTCTACCTTTGCGTACAGATCTCGCTTCCTCTACATTCATACCTTCTCATGCACGCGCGCAGATTATTCTGACTTTCAACATTTCCATCTTCAAGTACGAGTATATGTTGGATTTGGGCATGACATGTCTTTCTCGGTCTTCCTCCATTTCTGCATCCATCAACCATTCGCTTTGTAAATCTTTTTAGCCGTTCTTTTCGCTATCCATTCGCTCTACATGTCAAAACAAATCCTTGATTTTGCCGATAATTCTTACCCTCCGCCTCGCATAATGTACGGAACTCAACATTTGTGCATCTATCGTATATTGTTTTACCACACATTCGTCTGAAATATCGCATTTCGACTGCATTAAGCCTACTTTCATCCCTCTTTTTCCAAGTCCAATAAACAATAAACCTTCCACTAATTTAAAAAAAATAACCGATCCGGACGGAAGTTTTCAGAAACCAATAAAAAAAATCATAACTCAAAAACTATGCAATATCGCGGAACATACATAGGGTGATTCGAATACCCCTCAACATGAGGCACCTACATTTTTCCTTTGGACGTCACTTCTCCGGCCATCTTGTATATGTACATTACAAAATGGAATATCCTAATTCATACGTATAGAAATAATAAAAATAATAAGGTACAATTAGGTATATTTAAAAAAAAGTATACATAATATCCAGATAATAATATGTTAAAATAAAGTATTAGTATCTTGTAACGAAAAACTCCCTCAGAGACGTGAAAAAATGTCAATGTCCAAAGTAATATTGTTCAACATAGAGATAGCCCTACCAACAGGCATAACCATTGGCAGTATATTAGAATGTGAAACAGTCTATGCTGACGCTGTCTAAGGTAATTATCCGGAACATAAAAGGTAATGCTCCGCATAATTTCAATACACACATTTTACCTATTCGGCTTGATCCACTCATCGATTCGTGTGCAACCCACCTCCACTATCTATTTCTTAATAGCATTTTTATATTGTGAGAACTTACTAATTGTCCTTATAGATAATGGAAGATAGATATATTATAATATAATGACTAAACTTCTAAATAATTTTTTTTTTTCATTCGATTCCCGTGTAATTATGACGAAGTACGTATTTTTCGCATTTCGTAATATCAATCCTTTTAAAGATTATCGATTTTAACTGTTAGTTGCGTTATTTTATGATTGCCACAATAAGTTATTCGCTCCACGCACTAGTGAACAAGTTGTGCATATTATTAAGGAAAAAGCTCACATACGAGAAAAATAAGTTTTCGAGGAAAAGTTTGTTCTCAAGCTTCTAAAGTTGAACTGCTTTGTAAAAGCTCTCTAACGACGTGAACTGTTGACGAGAGAGATACCAAAGCTAACCAGAGGCACGAGACGGGGACAGGGAGCGGGGACAGGGGCAGGGACCAAGGGGTTGCTCCCCAATAAATATGTGAAACTTGTCAAACCTACGTGGATTTCTTCAAAACTAGGTCGAGCTTCCCTACGTAAGTGGAGAGTTGATACATTTAAGACTCTCTGAAGTACTGCAATGTCTAACGTACATACCTGTATTTATTTATTTTAATCGTGTATTTATTATTTAATATTACATTACATGTGTTAGTCGTAACTATCACGTCGGGGTCACCAGTTTTTTGGCGTTTGTACAAATTATCTTCCAGTTTGTACCATGTTGAATTAAGTTGTGTTAAAATAGGATTTAATGAATTTAACCTCAAGGAATTATTTCATTAAAAATTTGAAGTTACTTACTACTTAGGTTTATTGAACATACGAAAATGCAGTGGTTTCACAAATTAAACCAAAAATACTACAAAGTAGATCTGAATGCTGGTGGAGGCATAGAAGGGCAAGTAACGTGTTGCGCGTCCCTATATATATATATATAAATTGTCAGGGTCTACGTTCATGGCTCACGGAAGGATATATTCTTGAATCAGGAAATTTTTATGTTAACTCAACTGGACAGCGTTACAACACACTACCGCATTTCTTAAGTTCGCCTTGAACGTAAACCCCGACCGTAGGTCTATTGGACACTGCGCGCATAGACAACAACACATTCTCGGCTCTCACTCTCTGGTCCCCACACCCCACCACTCTGGATCCGGTTTAAAGGTCCCGTAGCCTCTTTTTTAGAGCCGCAGACTGCAAAAACCAATTTTAAACTTTATAAACGGTTAGTTATATTTTTTTTAACATTTTTTTTGTTTATAAAGTATTTGAGTTATTTTGAATTTACAATTACTGCTTTTGCATCACATGTGATGCAATAGAACAACAATCCAGAGAAACAAGGTATAAGTAATAAATAATAAAATTCCAAAAAATACAATGTAAAAAAGATAATCAGATATAAATATTAAAATATTAATTACACAAATTAAGATTCATACATGATCAAATATACAAAATAATAGTATAATGGTAAAATATAGTAGTATTGAAAAAAAACTAAATTATAGTATTATTGAAATCAATGGAAAAAGAATATATATATATAAAAACATAATTGAAATGATAATAGCTATGGTTTCTAGAAACTCTATCCATAATGTGGTAAGAAATAGGCTTAATAAATAGTATGCCAAATAAAAGTAAGTACTTAGTTAAATAATAAAAAATACGTAATGAAAAAACATAAAAATATCAAGATATATAAAAAGCAAATAAAAGTCAAAGTATGGAAGGACAGCAGATTTGTCAATTTCTGCTAATTGCTAATCTCGAAAAAAATGACAACCTCGTCCCTATCGATGTGCAGCAACCAATTGCAAACATTTTTCTTAAATACATTGGCACTTGCGGAGTTCTTTATGGCTGCCGGAAGTAGATTAAAAAAATTCGGAGCCAGGAAGGTAAAGTTTCTTTGAGCTAGCTTTGAGTTAGTGGTAGGAGTAAGATAATAAATCCTTACCGCTGATAGCGTCTGTATATTTTGCCGTATCCTGACATTATCTACAGATTCCCAGAAGTTCACAAGTGCAATGGAACATTGTATAATGGGCTATATCGAAAGGTTGTTCGATCAAAGGAACATTATTTTTTAAAGCTTTCACTTTATTTTTTTCTATTTATTAAATCAATAACAAAACAAACCATTACAACAAAAAAAAAATATTTACAAATAAATTGGCGGCCCCCGTAGTGTAGCGGTCAAGACGCTTGACTCACACACGGAAGGTTCCGGGTTCGATTCCCGATGAGAACACAAAAATTAAATGTGATTTTTCTCAAGCCTGGGTGTTCTGTGATGTAATTCACCACTGTAATTGGGCCTCCTGGCCTGTTGTGATGCAAAAAAAAAACAAAATTATAAGCCATTATAGTTTTCTATACATTACTAAATACAATGTCAAAAAAAGAAGAAAAAAACGTACATTGAAATAGCCACTCCGCATCATTCCACGCATTATTGTATATTTATTAAAATGGGTGGCATGTTGGTTTAATATTTTTACGCTACGACTGTGGTGAAGGTTTTGCATGTTGTTTTAATTGGTGTCGTGTAAAACAGTGATACAGGGTTGAACACCCCGGTAGACATAGAAAAAGCCGGTAAGTGGTTATATATCAATATTTTATAACATTTAGTTTAATTTATTGCGATATTCGTCATTTCCACATAGGGGTGTGCCAACCTGTATCTCTGTTTTAATCGCTAATGTGAGTTTATTCAATTTCCTGTTGATGCGATGATTCATCGACAAACCATTCCCCCTCCAAATTGCAATCACCATCACATCGAACACGTCTAGACTAGGGTAAGCAGTTAGCAGTAAGCACGCTTCTCAGAATTACGTATTAAATCAATAGCATTTGACTACAATAAGTCAATTGAATGTAAACTAACGAACAAGCGGTCCTGGTGGTTAAATTACCTGTGTAACAGGGGCGAACCGTGTATAGAAGCGATTATGCGCAGCTTACCATTATATTTGACGAACCATAATAATGTTTTATTGTAACTTTATTTACAGAAAAACAAATAAATAATTAACATTTATTTCAAATTATTTCTACCGTTTTTCTTTTTATCTTAATATAAATATAAATTTTAATAAAGCGCGCCAGCGCCTGCGGTGAGCCAAGAAACTAGCCGATTATTCCAGCTTATTTTTTCATACAAATAAGTATACTATATTTTGAATGTATTAATCCGTTTAGTAAGATTAAATTTGCAGATTACACAAATTATTTGAAGATTCTTGATTTGGAAAACAGTATTTAAACGTTGTTTCTTAAGGACTATTTTTCTTTGACATGGTACTTTTGACATAAGACCATACTTACTTTCATGCGTCAGATTGCAGGACGCTCTACGCGGCCGTTTTTAGCACTATTAATTACTATAACAATTCGGCCAGTTGACATTTCAATTGAATACCTGATATCGACTGAATTCATAGTGGTATTTTTTATTTATTTTTTAAATAATTATATAATAATATAATGGAAAATATATCTATATAATATAATATATCACGAAGTTTCATAGTTTGAGTTGATTTCATGGATGAGAGTTGTTGTATCACACAGAACCACAGAAAAATATCAATTTATAGTATATATTACTTACATTATATTATGTACCACCTATGTAAGTACAAATACATGATATTTTTTTATAGCTTACCAGTAAATAAAATCACCATTCGCCACTGCTGTGTAATATAATCCTGTGTCGTACGATCTACGAAGCTTATCCAAATAGATTTTTACTCACTAGGACATTATTTTCAACTTTTTAATTTGCTACTGAAAATCATTATTTTAATCTGAAAAATTTATACCAGGTATGTTGCAGATATTCTGAAACAATTGGTTTTATTTGTGAAAAATAATAATAGTATTTTCTTTTTGCAATGCTTTATGCTAAAAGCCATTTTTTAATTTATATTTTGAAATCACTAAAAAGTTAATCACTGTGGGATAATTAAATAGAGATGATGTTTCATAGAACGATAGATTGAAATTATGTTCTGAAAAATGACCGTTGTTGCGTCAACGTTGCCGTGCAAAACGCGCATCATCATTCATTTAGTTTACAATGTTTATGTTTATTATATAACAGAAACTATTTATATTTAATTAATTATTTTTTTTCAAATTTAATAATAAGCACCAAAAGTTTAAAAAATCGTAAAGATTGTGTTTCATTCGAAAGAAAATTTTCTGTTGCATAAGATATTGTGTTACATATAATATTCTATGTGATTACAAGCCTTCAAAACGGAATGTCAAGTAGACGAATGTGAGCATTTTCGACACTTCCTGCTGTTCACGTTCAATCGAGATAACAAATGAGAAAATAAATAAGGAAAATACATTATTGACTAATTCGTGTCATCTTGTTCTCTTCATTTGAGAAAAACCCGACACAAGTTATGTTTTAAAGTTAAAAAAATACCAATTTGTTTTATCAGTTTGTTTTTTGGTTGGTTGGAAGATATTTCTTTAAGCAATAAACACACTAAATTGCGCGTATTTAAAATTATTTTCGTGGTTTAAAAATAATACTTCCAACCTTTTCGCTTTCCTATATTTTTTTGATAAGAGAGCAACTCTATTTGCTCTCGCGAGAATCCTTTGGAGTTTCATGGATTTCTCAGCCAATCCTCGTACATTTCTTGTCGCCGACTTCCATCGTCCTTCGTATTCCAACATTGTAATTCTCTTGCGAACCATTTGCAGAAGTTTGTACGTTTAGATAACATGCACGTGCATCGCAGACATTATTGACTACAGTGCATGTGCAATGTGCATACCTAGAAATCATTATAAAATAACATGTTTATATTTAACATCCTGTTCAGCTTTACGACGTTACTTTCATAAAGCACAGGATGTAAATTAATACGTAATTGAGAAACAATATTTTATCATTGAAGAACTAGGCTTACACAAAAGTTTATAGTCTCGGAAGTTAAACCAATATTTGCATTAAAAATGATTTAAATATTGATGGTGCAACTAACCTGTAACCAGTACAAATATTAAATAATTAGGAAAAATAAGAACAACATAATTCGTAAGACTAATGATATGAAGAATAGCACTCTTCGAAGAATACTACCTATAATGACAGTTTTAGTGACCATCGACATATTACACTGTAAATATTCGTACTATAGTTTTATCAGATCTGTTAGACATTTTAAATTTATCTACTGCTTAAATTTTTACTTTTACTTTTACATACATCTACTACCTGTAACCAATTAATTATTGCTGGTTGTGAATTTTTTAGTTATAAATATAAATGTTCATGAAAGCAAAGAGAGAGAGAGAGGGGAGGAAGATAGAGTTGGAACTATACCGAATAAATCCGTAGCACGTGACAACAAAATAAATTGTTTTATTTATTTATTTAATTATTTATTTATTTATTTATTTATTTATTTATTTATTTATTTATTTATTTATTTATTTATTTGTTTATTTGTTTATTTATTTATTTATTTATTTATTTATTTATTTATTTATTTATTTATTTATTTATTTATTTATTTATTTATTTATTTATTTATTTATTTATTTATTTATTTATTTATTTATTTATTTATTTATTTATTTATTTATTTATTTATTTATTTATTTATTTATTTATTTATTTATTTATTTATTTATTTATTTATTTATTTATTTATTTATTTATTTATTTATTTATTTATTTATTTATTTATTTAATTATGAAATCATACAGTCTTTATATAAAACAAGGTACAAAAGACCAATTACAGATTTCACACTAATGAATGCAGGAGGAGCGGGGAAAAATAATTTAATTCTAAAAAAGTAAAAATAAAAATATTACACAAAAAGTTCATAAAAAGGAGAAGACATTGTAAAGCTACTCTACTTTCCTCCCTCTCTCTCTGCTTCCATGAACATTTCAATTTAATTGTAAAAAATCACAACCAACAATAAATTATTCGATGCAGGTAGTAGATGTAGGTAAGTATAAATTAAGAGTTGAAATCAAATGTTTAAAAGTAAAAGTTAAAATTAAAATGAAAAGTTTAAATTAAAATTAAGTTAAAGGTTTAAATTAAAAGTTAAAATTAAGAATTAAAATTAAAAAGTTAAAATTGAAAGACAAAATTAAAAATCAAATTAAAAGTTAAAAGTCAAGCAGGAGATAAATTTAAAATGTCTTTAACTGATCTGATAAAAATATGGTATTTACAATGTAGTATGTCGATGTCACTAAAACTGTCATTATAGGTAATCTGTAAATAATTAAATTACTATTTTAAAAGCTTCAATTAAATTAATTTAACAATAAAATCACTATGTAAAGCGCCCTTGAGGTATTTTATTACGAAAATGGCGCTATATAAGTTATCTATAAACTTTTATGTACTTTTTATTTAATTTTTACAAATATTTTTTATACAATTTGATTATTTTTTCCCCTCTCCTCCAGCATTCATAATAAATTAATGTGAAATCTGTAATTGGTCTTACTTTTTTCAATTGTTCATTTGTACCTAGTATTTATAAAAAAGACTATGATTTCCTTGATAAACAAATAAATAAATTTTAACATATGTTTCTTTGAAAAAGCTAAAATTAAGGTATAATGTAAAGTTGAATAAAATCAGCAAAGTTTTATGTATAAGACAGGCTGGAATTCCCCCCAGGGAGTTATTAAGATGTAAATTTGTTACAAGAGAGACGGAGAACATTTTTGAAAAGGGACTATGGAAGTCTAGGCACTTTTTTTTAATGGGAAAGAAATATTAGCGTTCCTATAATTTACCCAAATATTTCAATGTCGGTGCCCATTTTCTACGAGTTATACATAACTCGCTACTAGAAAATAAAAATCAGGTTGGGGTAGATCTGGATCCGTGAGTCCGCAACACTAGCCAAGAAAACACAACCCAATTTACAGGGCTTATGACGCGTGGCAGGTTAAAGTGGTCACTTTACACACTGTCTAACATTTTTGACTTTTGTGAAGTAAAAGAGCTGAAACCTTTATCATGTGGGTGAGATTCATCCATCGGTGCAGATGAGGAAACACCTATACACATTATATGTGAACGTAATGCTTTACATCATAAAAGATGCCTCATCATCGGGGGACCACTGGTTAAACCAGAGGATGTTGAAGAGCTCGCCCCTTACCTATTGGCCCGATATTTTACAGATCTAGACTTGGAGGGAGAGATTACGCCAATTGTAAACTCTCGCCTTCCACACAGTAGCCAGGCTCTTTACAGACCTGGGCTTGGAGGGCGAGAACTATTCACGGGGACCCGTCACAATAGATCTTCCCTGGTCGCAGTGACGTCAGAAGCTTGGATAGTACTGACCCCCACCACTAAGAGTAAGAATAAGAGAAGCATCCGGCTGAATCATTTCATCTGCTAGGCATCGCCTGACAACAATTTTTCAATTAAAAAAAATAAATTGTTTGAAATTTATTTATTAACGGATTACTACATTCATTTTACAAAAATATTTTACTATGCCTTTTGAAAAGTTTGTCTGAGTCTTTTGTTTAGTTTTGTCTAGTAGTTTATTGTATCATTTCGGTCCCTGATTTATTAGTCTCGATTGTCTTAGTCTTGTTTTGAAATGTTGTATGTGGTATTGTTCTGATATTCTTGTATTACGTTCATGCTTATTACAATTTTTTTCAAGTTTTAGTTCTTTGTTTACAATTATATCAGTGGCTAACTTATGATTCAAGTTTAAAGATTCTAGTTCAAGAAATGCATAAACATTTAATTGTTTAGTTTTTTTAAAGAGTTCTTTAGTTGGTGTTAGATAAAGGAGGTCTTACACTAGCTTTAATATTTTATTTTGCTGTCGTTGTAGTCTGTTTATGTCATTTTGGTTTCCTGTTCCCCATAGTTGTTGCATATGACATACCAGTTCTTCTTATACCAGTTAGTTTAATCAGCATGTTTCGAGTATGTCCAAAGACAGGCTGGATTTTTTCCTTGGGGAGTTATTTTGATCTAATCTGTTGTTTGAATAATCTCAAAGCGTCCGGCTCCAATACTACTACCACCTCGATTCCCATTAGTGTCTGATTGGCTGATTATAATATTTGCTATCTCCCGTTTTTCTATCGTTCATTATTTTACCATACATCGCATGAGAGATCGCACTTCGACAGCATTCGGCATACTTTTTTATCTATCAATTTAATTTATTAATACACCTACCACCCACATACGTATTTACATATACATGGCGCTAAACCCAGACAGAGTTGACAGGAGGGTGCGTGACCGGAATGAAAGGAAAAGTTTAACGAGAATTTAAATAACAATAATAATGAAATTGTTCGCCCATTGTTATTTGTAGCTGGTAATGGCAGACATCACGCACAACTTGCCGTAGAAAATACCACCTGAACATGATCTGCAAAATATTTGGACGAATAAGGCGGGGGGACATCTTATAAGCGTACCTACTTTAAAGTGAAAAACAAAATTGGTTGAACATTTTATTTCAACCGTGTTCATAATCGAATCAAAAACTTTAGATAAAAACGCGAAGTAGCCACGAAGAAAAAAAAGGCTTTGCATACTACAGACCAGTGTTTGCAAAACGAGCGCTGCAAGAAGTTACAAAGTGTGTCTCGAAGGAAAAAGCCTCAAAACTGTTAATTTCAAAAAATGCCTATTCCGTAGAATTAAGAATAGTCCAGAAACCGCATACGAGCATCAAACAGAAGGCGACTAAACTACTCATGAATGAGTATTTTACGTTTTGACCCATTAGTTTCTTTGTAGACGTCGCTCAGTACGCAACTCCTGATTTGAATTCAACTATGCCGTGTTGTGTCCTTTAAAAGTGTAGAAACACTGACTACACCAACATGCAAATACTAAAATACCCCCACCTTCACCATCACCGTAGTATATAATATATAGTATTTTTGGAAATACTACTATCCAAAATACTAATTTCCGAAACTACATAAATCACATACGGGTACATCACGAAACCGGTAGACTGTAATGAAAAGGAAACTGTCGGTAAGTGGTTGTTTACTAATATTTACTAACATAAGTTAATTAAACCAAAATATAATAACATGTGATTCAATAGAATAACAATCCAATTAATTAACTTATTAAGGCTTTTTAGGCTGTGCCCGTGTCTACCCATAATAATTAACTATAAAAAATACATGGTAAAATTAATTATTGATTGATTTGGTGTTTATTTTGTAGAACTCCATATTTAAACTTATAATTAGAAATCAAACACTGATTTGAGTCTACTGAACACTATTATATTTTATTTTATTTTTACAAATATAAACATATAAAAATAAAAATCGCCTTATTAGGGCATTTTCAAACGAATGTGAAGATTATTTGGATTGAATGTCCTTATATAGTTATATAATTCAAGGTACTTAAGTAGAAAATAAAAATAATCTTATGAACTATAGCATGTACATTAATCATAATTGAGGGAAAAACCAATGGTTAAGGGAGAGGCTAAGTGTTTAATAGGTAATCTGGAATTTAGGTATTTATATTTGAATTTCGGGGAAAATATAACAAAGTAAGTATTTATTGACATACAAGTATGTATTGTGAGATAGTTAATGAAGCCTTATAGTTTTGTAAATTTAGATAATTGTTGTCGAAAAAATATCAATAATATTATAACAGGTTGCTGTTCATTTTAATTTTAAAACATGATTGAAATATTATGAGTAAATTTATATAAACATAAATGTATTATTATACAATATTTCTATTTTTAAGAATTTCTTATCAAAATATATAAATGCAATTGTAACCTGATTCATCTATTAATTACGCGTCATATAAGCGTGTACAAAAAGGAACAAAGTGAAGAATAACAGTCTATTTAAATATGTTTAATAGTGGTGAAGATATTAGGTTGGTTTGTTCATAAGGCGAAAGGCGAAACAATTGTCACGAAGTTTTTATTTTTATATGTTTATATTTGTAAAAATAAAATGTGTTCAGTAGACTCAAATCAGTGTTTGATTTCTAATTATAAGTTTAAAATTTATTAATTCAAATTATAATGACATGTGATGCAATAAATGAACAATCCAATTAATGCACTTATTAAGGTTTTTTAGGCTGTGCTCGTGTCTACCCATAATAATTAAATATAAAAAATACATGGTTAAATTAATTCATTCAAATTATAACGACATGTTATGCAATAAAATAACAATCCAATTAATGCACTTATTAAGGTTTTTTAGGCTGTGCTCGTGTCTACCCATAATAATTAAATATAAAAAATACATGGTTAAATTAATTCATTCAAATTGTAATGACATGTGATGCAATAGAATAACAATCCAGAAAAACAAAGCATAAATAATAAATAATATGCCAAATAACAGTGAGTACTAAATTAAATAATACAAAAATACATAGTGAAAAAACATAAAAATATCAAGATATATATAAAAGGCAAATAAAAGTATGGAAGAAAAGCAGATTAGTAAATTTTCGCTTACATAGATTCCCTAAACATAAATAAATATTTAAATGCAATAAATTTCTAAATACATAACCCCAGTTGACTACGAGTAATTTCATTCCAAACGAAGCCAAGGTTTGCAAAAAAACCTCGATTTTTAAAAATATCGAATGAAATAAAAAGCAGCTCGGTTTACATGAGATGTATTGGCAAGTGACGCGACGCTGGCATCTCCAAGTGGCGGAATGTGTCCAGAACCCCGAGATTGCCACCTGATGCTGTCAGGGCAGATGAAGGACCATTTACGTTCGCATTATAAGTCTAACCTTCCACATTATCTGTCACTCAGTGTCAACTGCGAGAATGAGAACTTCTGAAATTTCCAACCAACCCTCGTCCCGTCAGCCACCGGGGGTTGGGCGTTGAACGAACACAGTATTATGCAAAATAACTTCACTCACCGAATTATAACAAATAGAACTTAAACGATATGAATCGTGTAATTTATTTAATTTAATATAATACGATTAAATTACATTAATTTATTAGTTTCAGTTTCAATACATGTGTATTTACTAAATGTTATTAAATATTTGTAAATAACCGCTTACCAACTTTTCAATGTCTACCGGTTTTGCGACGTACCCGTCTCTTCGTCAGGACATCAATTAAACCAACATGCAAAACCCACTATACACATTTACCACAGTTGTTGCACAAAAATATAAAGTCAACACGACATGCATTTACACGACAGCTCAAGGTACCTTGATATTCAGTATTAATTAACTTATTAAGGGTTTTTAGGTTGTGCCCGTGTTAAGCCATAATAATTAACAAGAATAAAAAATACGTAGTAAAATAAATTAAGTTATAGTAACATGTGATGCAATAGAATAACAATCCAAAAAATTAAGTATGAATAATGAAGAATAAAATTATAATAAACAAATCTCCAAAGGAGAAAAGAAAAAAATAATCAGATATAATTATTAAAATATAAATCATACAAACATAGAATTAAGAATAGTCCAGAAACCGCATACGCGCATCAAACAGAAGTTGACAAAACTACTCTTAAAAGAGTAGTTTTACGTTTTGACCCATTAGTTTCTTTGTAGACGTCGCTCAGTACGCAACTCCTGATTCGACTTCAACTTTGCCGTGTTCTGTCGTTTTAATGTGTAGAAATCATCACCGGGGAGGGAGGGTTAAAAAAGGTCATAATATTAAAATATATATGTAAAATGTATTTACAAATTACAACAGACATGAAGAACATTATACAGAAGGGAATATAGAAGTCCAGGCATCCACAGGGCTTATGACCTGTCACTGGCTGGTTTAAATGGCCACTTTACACACTGTGTAACATTCACCATTCTGCATATATTTGAACATCTATATTCCTTCGACTCTTCTAACGGTTGTAATTTTTTTAGTATATGCATTCACGTCAAATGCAAACCTGTTAGGTCGATGAATAAAACATTGACACTCCTTACAGATTAAATTGAAGATTTTAAGAGATATAAAAATGCACAGGGCATAGCTCATCATTTTGCTAAAAACTGCACATAAATAGGTCCTGTAATTATTTATTTAGTATATCGATTACACACATACGAAAATTTCCTTTTGTATATATTAGATTAACACATCATGAAAGTCATTTGACAATATCATATATTTATTCAACTGACGATCAAGATAACTCTGCATCTGGTCTTCTCCTTACAGCGTCCTACCTTGTAAATAAAGAACAATAAAATAAATGTTTTTGACAATCCTAACACTTTAGTCACGGTAAAAATTTAATTATTCGTCTTTCTTAGTTGTTTAATGATTAAACTTTGAGGCGACACAATTTGAAAACAGTTGATAATTACAGAACCCAATTAAATTCACTGAAATGACATCGTAAATTGAAAATCATAATCACCTTAATAATTACTTAACTCTGTCAAACACAATTTCACGACTTGGGTTTATTTGTTCATCTCAAATTTGGATTATTTTCTTGTAAATTGTTTTAAAGGGTTTATTTATACGAAAATTTTATTAGTACATGCATAATAATTTTGAATGGAAAGAGAAAAGTGATTATTTTCCAAATCGTGTTTTGATTTCTCAATATCAAAGTTCCCCATAAATATTTTCATCTTGTCTATATTCATCTATATTCATGAACGACTAGTACATTTTCGAATGTTATATTTTCACACGTGCGACATTTTAATTGAATATTTTATTTATTTATTTATTATCATATCATATACATCAAACTATACATTTATACGAAGTTGCTTGATAAATTAATGTGAATAATTTTATCCGCGTCAAAAATATTTTTCAGTCTGGGTTTGGATCAATTAATCGCTGTGTAACTTTTGTTACACTAAAAATATCATGTTGTATATTTCTAAATGGAATTTTGTTATTCATTCATTTGTCTTCAATTTTCTTAAATAATTACTCAGGCTTTTAATTACTTTAAATGAAACACTTTGCAACTTTTACCACATAGGAGTTTAATATATCATAACACAACTAGATTCCGATATTCTGAGTTACCTTGATAGGTAAACTATTATGTGGTAAAAATTACAAACTGTTTCATTTTGAATAAATTTAAAAAATAATAATTATCTTCTTCTTCTTCTTCTTCTTCTTCTTCAGCCTTCTGTCCTCCACTGCTGGATACAGGACTCTTCCATTTTTCTCGATCGGTTGCTACTTGCAGCCAACTTTTACCCCCTACAGCAGCTTTGTCGTCGGACTTTTTTTAGGTCTTCTGACGCGACGCCTCGCTTGTTCTCCTAAGATCTCCATCTTAAAATTTTAGGGGCCCATCTTGTGGGGTCTTCTCTCACAATATGTCCTGTCCATTGGTACGTAGTCCTGCTTCGTTATTCATAATATCCGTTATTCTGGTTCTGTTCCTAATTTCTTATTTTGCTTATTATACCTAGCATGGATCTTTCCATAGATCGCTGAGCTTTTGCATTTGAGCTTTTCTATATTTCATTGTGTAAGGGCCATGGTGTCTAATGCATATGTAGTCACTGGCGGTATACATGATACGTAAATTTTCCTTTTCAGACAAATCGGAATCTCTTTATTTTCAAGTATGTGCCTAAGTTTTCCAAAAGCTGCCCAATTCATTCCTATTAGTCTTGTCAGTTCCGCCGTTTGATTTTCTTTGCCCAGTTTTATCTTATGTCCAAGATATATATATATATATATTTATCTACCATTTCGAGGTTTTTATTGTTGACAATGATGAGCTTGTTTTCTGGGCTTATAATTTTTATTCTTGTAATGTACATAATCAGACTGATTTTACTATCATGCGATTCGTTAATCATTGGACTCAATTTATCAATGCTTTCACTTATAACTATTATGTCATTATAATAATATATTATATCATAATAATACATTAGGTTATTAGTTTTATTAAATTAGTTTGATTAATTTTTATTTATTTTTTATTATATTAAAAACATATTATACATAATTATATACAATATTCCCAAGGAGTTTTTTAAAAAAAAACTCATTTAGGGACATACAGATAATAATTTTTTTAGAGACGTTTTTAAATTTTAAACTATAATATTATTTAACAAAAGCAGAAAAATTAAAATTATGATATACTACAAATTAAAAAGGGTATGAAAAATACTTGAAAATAACAGAATAAACAGAATACTAGGCATGGAAATAAATTCAAAATAATGTTTACATTATGCCATCTGGGAAAGAAAATTGAAAAAGTTTAAAAATTACATGGATGTATATATACATACTGAACTAGTACAAAATAAAATCATTTTTTTTAATTAACAAAATATGCGCACACCCAATACAGGTTAATTTTTTTTATCAAAAACGTTGAAAAAATTGAAATTATGTATACAAGCCAAAAAAAGTATATAAAAAGAAAAAAACACAAATAACATTTAAATAATATTATGTATCTTTTTTGGGTGATACCGTGTATGTTGGATTTGATCCAACGGTATCACCCAAAAAAGATACATAATATTGATAACAGTGACCGTGAAAACCTTCGCACCTATTTAACATTTAAATAGTATTAAAAATTACATATACAAGCAAAAACGGTGAAATATTAAAAGGTATATGTTCAAGATGCGCATTCTCTATAAACTAACATTATTTATTCAAAGTACTTCTGGAAAAAATAATTCTTCAATTCGCACGTCCTGTTTCTATATTTTGAAATAGGTACTTTAAATTTTTGTGGCAATTTATTAAATTCCTTGAAACCTATGTATTGTAAAGATCTAGTACCAAACTTCGTAGACTTCACAGATCCAATATATATATTGTTTTTTGATCGAGTACTGTACCGATGGATGTCTCCAATGAAAGCTGGCTTTATGTTACTGTGCATTGAGTCGAGAGTAGTATTAATGATAGTGTCAGTTATCTCGAAATAGGAAAGCATGCTAAAAGGCATGATTTTTGTTTCAAAATAAATGTCCCTTACATGAGTATCATACGGTAGGTGAAACACATTTCTGATCGCTCTATTCTGAATAATCTGCACCTCAGAAATTTTGCTCTTAGTTGCAAAACCCCAAACACAGCATAGGTATGATAAATGCGAATGGACCATAGAAAAATAGATTGCTCGAAGCAGCGAAACTGGAAGCATTCTCTGAAATCTGTACAGTATTCCAGCTACAGGGACAATCTTTCCTTTCACGCGCTCAACATGTTCATTCCAAGTAAGCTGCGAGTCCACTAACAGTCCCAAGTACTTAGTGCTATTTTTTTTCTCCAGACGAAACAAACAAAACTAATTGGACTGATTTCTTTATACTAAATGTTCTTATACTATATTTGTATAAAACCACCTACCGATTTTTCTATTTCTACCAGTTCCTACTGGTTTCATTTGTGTCCTGGGGTGATACTCGTATTCTGAACGCAAAAGTGCGCGTAGAAAACGCATTTTTATCGCTCATTTACGTACTAAATACCCAATAATAGAGTGATCTCTTTGCGCGCAATTTCGTTCAGAATACCAGCCCTGATGAACAGCCGAGGCGTCTCGAGCCATAAAGTTAATGCTTATATATCAATAAGATGTTCAATTCGGATTGAATCGGTGCAACGGGTGCAACGTATATTTTTAAGTCGTTAATATTTAGAATTGGATCAAATACTTTCATAATTAACTATTATGATCGTCTAAAGTACTTTCATATCTTCAGTTTGGAATTCAAAGGGGTTTTGGCTGGTTTGATATTCTTGCACAAATTAATATCTAACTGTATAGATGCCCATTATATTATTTCTCAGATTAACCTTAATGTTCCTCGCCGTAACTTGCGTACCAATGCTGTCTTTGCTGTGGGAAATTATAAAACCAACATCGGATTCTTTTCCCCTCTGCCAAGGATCTGTACTGTCGATGTGTTCCTACAACAAAGGCAAGCATTCAAGAAGCAAGCGGTTTTGTCACTTCTGACTCGCGATGATACACTTACCATGTCCGCCTAGATTATGCCATAATTATACCCTTATAAATTTATTTAGATTAATTACTCAATAATGCCAATCTTCAGAGCTTTCAAAGGCCTGTTGATTGACTTTAAAAAATACATATTTTTTAGTTATCAGTTTCGTCTTACATGTTACACTACTATTTTGTTTTATTTGAGTAAAATGAGTTAATTTTTATGGAAATTTTCCATCTTACCACCGATTTAACAAATAAAAGTATTAGCTAGATCTCCCCATAGTTCTCGAGTGGTCTGTTTTTTAACAATTCAGTTTTAAGCATAAATTGCGAGAAATCCGTCAATTAGGTCTGAAAATATATATAAGGTCTGAAGAGAGTAAAACTCTGTCGATCGCTTTACAAAACAAGTTCCAAATGAACACTCGAATATTCATTTGATATCCGAAGCCCCGCGAAACAATTCCTTTTGTAGCCAATACAATGGCGGAAATATTAACAATCTTGTCGAGTTCGCTAGAAGTTAGAAGTATTCGGAAATCCCCGACTGGGATCGATAATCCGGAGGCATTATTGAAGGTTAGCTTCCTTCCTACCAATTGATTGGGTTCTGGGTAGTCATCCCTCACGACAATAATTGCCCGAGGGAAAATGCTCGAGTTACAAAAGGAGTATGCGAATAATTCAATTAGACGCGGATGTTTAGTAATTAAGTACCTTTGTTTTATCGGGTTGAACAAATCATTAGTTTTCCACATTATCGTTTTTTGAAAATTCAAATATTATAATTCTACGATTGAAATATAATTTATGCCAAAATAACAAAACAATTTTTTTATCAAGGTTCTTATCGGCTTGACCCATTTGTGTAGAAAATATATGCGAGAGAAAAAAATGTCTTTTGTGAGCTTAGATTTAATTCTACAAAAACACTTGGGCACAAAACACGCATTAAGTCAAAAGAATCGTTGAGTTTTAATTTCCTTCTTAATTGTTTCATTTTATAAATTTTAAAGAGATTTGTGAACTGTGATGAATCACAGAAATTATTTGTTTTTCAGATTAGATCAGAATTGACCTAATACGAAAGCTTAAACATCGTATTAAGTCAATTCGTTTTCCAGATTATCGCCAAGCGTGCGTTTTTCATAATATCCAAACTCTCGCTGATAGACGAACCACAGCTGATATAGTGTTACTCACCAACATAATATCTGATAAAATAGATTCCCCCGAATTGGTTAACCGCATTCATCTTAAGGTACCACAGAGACAAACGCGTTATACACAACTTTTCCACATACCTAAATGCAGAACAAATTCGTCAAAAAACGCTACGATTAACCGTATTATGGATACGTATAACAGGAAATTTAACGAAATAGATATATTTACCAAAAATATTAAATTTATCAAAACTGCCATAGGTAATAAATTGTCTTTGTCCGCATCCTCCTCTCCGTTGCTCTCTATCCCTGAACATACATAAGTTTTATAGTGAGAAGATCTTTTAATATAATTATGTATCCCCGTACTGCGGGCCAACTGTTTGTGACACCTGATTTTTATAATCCGAATCATTTATATTAAACTTATATGTTATTCTTATTTATATATTATGTAGGTGCATATAATATGCATTTGTGTGTTCGTTTTGAATCAACGTTCGCGTATTGTCAATCCTTATTTTATTGTTGTCATTATTTCGTATTTACTGCATTTTGTGATTACCTACTGTATTGTAGAGGACTCGTCGCACATTATTCATTCGATGTGTATCAGTTAAATTTGAAAAATAAAATGCTTTTTTTTTCTTCATAATACGGTTTTGAAATTTAACATACTTAAAAAAAAAAAAAAAAAACAATTTATATCATTTCGTCATTTGAATTTTAACAAAAAGGTTTCTAACTTTTTACTAAGCTCTTTATTGTACCATTTTTAATATAATTTACAAGTTTTAAGCAAATATATTATTTTCATACTTACGCACCCATACAAACGCACCCTCTCCCTCTTTCATTCCCACACGCACATGTATCCTCTCCCTCATTCATTCACGCATACACACATTCACATACACATGAATACAAACGTCACACAAATAAAATTACTAAACTTCTTTTCTTATATATTATGTGTCATTATATTTACAGTGGATTTTTGTAATTGGCTTTAGTATTGTTAAGATTTTTCTAATTATTTTGTTTATGTAATAGCTGTAAAAATCCCAAATAAAATGAAATAAATAAATAAATAGTATTAGGTCAGTAAGAAATAGAAATAAAAACAATGCTCTCACAAAATGTTAATTAAGTTAAGACCCATAGAATCAAAAATCGTCCAGAAACCGCATGCGCACATCAAACAGAAGGCGACTCAACTACTCATAAACGTTTTATTTATTTTTATTTTATAAATTTATTTCAAATAATTTGTGTACATACTTAATAACAGGGAATCTATATAAAACTAATTAATGGAAAATGAAAACGGAGTATTCTCTGTTTATGATAGTCTCCATTTAACATGGCTCAGCCTGTTCTAAGATGGAGATTTTTTATCTTTAGAGCATAAGTAGTCTTATACTAATAAAACAATATCGTAAAAAAGAAAAACTAAAACTACTTAATTATAGATGCCTAGCTAATAAAATGTAAGAAATTAAAAATCGTTATTATACAGTTATAAAGAATATATATGTGCCAAGAATATATGTTACTTTAACATAAATAATATAGTATAATATATAATAAAAAACAATAAAAAGCAATGAAATACATAAAAAATAATATGTGTACCAATTATATAAAGTACTACGTGTTTTGATTTACATATATATTTTTTTTAAATCTCTCGCTTCACTATTTACATGTGCAGTTATTTTTATTTTAAAATTTGTTTTATATTTTGAGTCTTTTATATTTGGCAATAAATCATTAAATATTTTTGGAGCAATTACATTATATTGATTTTTACCAAAGGCGGTTGATACAAATGGGACAATACAGTTAATTTGTGTTGCTGAACGAGTATTTAGACGTCGACGTCGCTCAGTGCGCAACTCCTGATTTGAATTCAACTATGCCGTGTTGTGTCTTTTTGCAGTGTAGAAATACTGCTAGGATCCTAAAGAAACAGGATGCAATCACATTTCATGTGTAGTTAGCAAATGAATGTGTATGTAACAAATGCATTTCTTAAAAATTGAATTATTTTTCCATCTGTCAGATTGTCGAATAAACAAAATGGAAATTTCGTAAGTGTTGCCAGGGTAGCCATTATCTAGAAAACATCAAATATTATTTAATATGATATAAAAATATCTGTTTTATGTCAAATAAAATTTGTTTTTTATTTTAAGTTCGAAGTTCATTAATTCAATTACTTTTATTAAAAGACACTTTACTTATCTACTCTGTTGTGTCAATCAATATTTCCGCGTGCGCAATAAAATTTTAGAGAAAGTAACAGATCGCGTTTTTTAACCTTACATTTGTGTTATAATTATAATTTTTTCCCATCGTGCAACATTACGCGACGGCATCTCGAATGTGATGGTAGGATTGACAAATAAAAACACCTAATCTAACCAAAGTTTTATTTTCGTTTCAGTTCTACGCATTATTAGAACGCAGTCGGATAGCCAACACGACGCTTCAGTACCGACAGGTTACGCTGTTCGCGCCCACTAACCAGGCCTTCCAGAGACACAAAGGGACGGTGGACGACTCTCTGGTACTCTACCATATCAGTAAGTACTTCATTAATTGAATTGCCATGGCTGCACAACGCTCGTGTCCGTCAAATCACCCAGACTTTTCGCTCTCGTCCGATTTGTATTAAACTACGAACACTTGTGTTTATTTATTTTACAGAAACAAATAGTCAACAATGATTAAATAACATAATTAAGACAAGGTTTAAAGAAAGACGTTTGACAATAGGGAAATATCACCTTTTTTAAAAAATTTTAAAGTGATAAAGCTCCATGAAATATTATCCAGTAAAAAAAAAATTGCCAATCATTAGTATTATTATTATTCCCGCAAAAACGGTCATTCCATTGGCCACGCCTCTAATACGTCATGATTCATGTTTATTTGTTCCTGCCTATTCAAATTTGTTTAGAACATTCTCACGAATCTTGACGTCACAACTGCCAAGGCCAAACATGTCGCGTTTTTCTAGCAACGTATTTTATTAAATTTATGTTTCACATTTATGTATGAAAACATTTCTACACAATATCCATATTGATTTTGAAAGCACAATTTATTATTCTAAATCCATTTAATATATTTTTATCGGTATTCGTAGTATGTGATATTTCTCTTTTGGTCGATTTAGCAATTCCGCGCGTGCATAATTTTGAAAGAAAAAAAACGCATATCAAATTGTTGGAAAGAGTTCGAATGCGAGCCACGAAGCTGTTGCCAAGCCTGAAACGGCTTCCGTATGTGCAGAGACAGGAAATTTCGTCCCACAACTCTGCTGGAACGGTGACAAAGGGGTGACAAATATGGTGATAGCTGTCAAAATTTAGATTTCATGTTCAAACTAAAACAAGATGCCCGACTTCGAGGCCACAGTCTCAGGCTGGAGAAAACGACCTAAAGGAAGCATTTGTTGATGGTATGATAGTTAATAAGCTGCTACAAAAGCTGGTCTCAACGTAAAGCCTCAACTACTACTACTACTACTACCATCACGCCATTTCCCCGTAGGGCGGAGATAGTGGATTTCCACACACGTCTATCCTGGCATATATTCCTAGCTTCTTCCACATTTACACATCATGTCATACATGCCTTTTGGTTCTGTCTGCGTTTGACATGACAAGACTTAAGATTTTGGTTTATCTGATCATGCCACGTCTTCCTTGGTCATCTTCGTCTCACAATACCGTTCATTTTCGCCATATATACTTGTTTTACCATTCTTTTGTCATCCATCCATTCTACATGGCCAAATCATCTCAGAGACCCTTTCTTAATCTTATCAATTATACTTGACTCAGATTTACACTCTCGCCTGAATTCATCATTACATACACACTGATTTCCAACACATTCGTCTAAGAGATCGCATTTCAACCGCGTTCACTCGGCTTTCATGCTTCTTATGCCAGTTCCATGTTTCACTTACACTTATGCTTCACATGAGTGTTTGGACTAAAACTCCGTTGTGCACTGCCATTTTAGCTTCGATTGACATATGTTTATTAGCAATTACTGTGCTAAGTGTGCCGCTCATTTTGCTGCCCACATTCACTCTCCCTTCAACATCTTTTTCTACTCTTCCATCTCTTGAAAACATGCTTCCCAGATACACAAATCCTGCTACTCGTTCAAGACATTCTTTGTTTACATTTATTATGCAGTCAGTAACCTCACTTACTCTTTCAAATACCGTCACTTTTGATTTACTTTCGTTCATCACCAATTTGATTTCCAGGCATACATCATACATTCTAGAGACTATTTTTTTGCAAATCCTCGTTGCTGCTTGCCAACAGAACTGCATCATCAGCATACAACAAGCAGCTTACTGAAAAATTAACAATTTTTGCTCCAATACACATACATTCTATCTCTTTTATACAGTTTTATAGATTAAACAACCATGGTGATATTACACATTCTTGTTTCACGCCTTTTGAGATCGCAAACCAAGTTGTGAATCCCCCATTAACTCTTACACACGCTGAACTCTCCTCATAGAGAGATGATACTGCACGTATAAGTTTATCGTTTACTCCATGCTTTTCCAACTCGACCCACAATTTCCTCAATAAAGCCTCAATAACTTCAGAAATGGGCTAGATTTAGTTTTTCATTGATATCTTCTTCTACCTGCCCCTATACCTTGGTTTGCCCAGGACCGAGCCTCTTTGTCGGGCATCTTGTGCAGCCAACTCCTTATCAATAATAGACCACCATGTTGATGGGGGCTTGCCTCTACCTCTAGTATTAGCTGGGATGTTGGGCGCTATTCTTACTGAATAGTCCTTATCTATAAGCACGACGTGACTATACCATCTCATCCTGCTTTTTTGTTCAGATTTTCAGCTATCGGTGCCACTTTGAACGACCCTCTGACATACTAATTGCGGATCATGTCTATGCGTGTTACACCACCTGCCTAGCGTAACATTTTCATTTCAGTTGTATGCAGCTGTTTTTCGTACTTTTCGAATATTGTCCAGCATTCTGCACCGTACAACATTGCAGGTCTTACCACGGTTTTGCTTCTTTGCCTTCGGTTATTTAATTGATAATTTAAAGATAAATCATTCGTAAATTTGAGATATGATTTACAACAGCATTTTCTAAAAACACGTCTTATTGTCAAAATGATATATCCCTAAATCTTTGATTTTAATATTTTCAAGAGAAAAACTTCGCAAACTTTTGAATTCATTACGCTGCACCAGGCCGTATATTCAATTATGGGCTTTGTCACATTTGTTAGACAGTTAGACTTAAACCTTGACTCACATTATTGTGCTGTTCTTGAACTTCTGATTTAGTGACGAGAAATGTGAAATTTAAATGAAAAATGATCTCAATCTTTATTTACTATCACATTTCTCAATTATGAGCATCATTTCGGAGTTAAATTCGGGTTGGAAATTAGTGAATAATATCGGGCCGTCGCGTCACGTCCCTAAGTTAGTTAATTCGTAGAACTCCCATTTAATTTTGTGAAGCACCGTGCCTCTCAACTAAATAAATAATATATCTACCTTTTAAAGATTTTTATATGAATCAAATTTACAGAATCAAGGAATCATTTTTTAATTCCATTCTTTATTTCCATGTCCAGGCGGAAAAGAATACAGTTCTGTGTGTGAAATAGAACCAGAATCCTGAACGAGCGTTTTGGCTCCTGAAAAGAGAACCCCGGGTTCGATTCCTGGCAGGGTGTGGTGCTAGCAAATATTTGTTTTAATGGTGATTTAACACTGCGACATTTCACTGTCAATGGGACTGGTACCTGAGGTTGAAGACTGATCACCTTTCCTTCCATGTGACAAAAAAGGTCTAGATCTGATCGGCAAACCGCGGCTCGCGAGCCGCATGCGGTTCTTTAGCTTCTTGAGCGCGGCTCTCGCAGCACAAGTTTCTCTTTTTGTTCGATTTATTTCGTCTATGGATCCTAAAGAAGAACTATTGATTTTTGTTTTATTGAAGATATGGCAATTGCTACCTTGTATGGAGACGCATCATATTTAACTCGATAAAATTATTCCAATTTCACCATAAAGGTATGACCGAAGAGAGAATGCAAACATTAATAATGAGATACTGGTTCAATATCGCATCATTTATAAAGACGCGCTTTGTGCAAAGACATTTCCAGATGAAATTTTCAATGTTATAGATTTTGTGATCAAGATTAGCAACCCGGTTGTCTATATATACATATATGTATATATATCTCTCATTTATGTGAGAGTGTGTTCAATATTTTGGAAGAGCGAATTAAGCTCTCAAGGACAAAAACTATTTTCAAGAAAGTAGTTAAGGACTGGATTTTCCTTAGTGGGAGGGATTTGAGTAGGAAACTCCTTGAAGATTTTCCGAATGTTTAAGTTTACTGTTTACCATATTGATGTGTGTATTTTCTTAAAATTATTTTTTTATGTATCTGATTCTATATTTGTGGTGATATAGGTACTCATGTGTCTGTCCCATCTCAACTCAGGACTTTTAGTCCCATGGAGTTGGGACTTATGTCTCAAATAATTTACAATAAACTAATGTTTGTAAATAAATAAATATAAAAAATAATATATATTATGAAAATAAAAACATAAAGTATTAGTGCTCAATCAATTTTAATTAAGATTAAAATAAAAGTAAAAGAGTATAGTCATAATGTTGTACACATATAAAATAATAAACATGTATTATTTTGTTTAAGATGCTTTTGTATTAAAAAAAGTATTAAGATGATAGACAGAAAAAATATAATAGTACACAATAAATCAAAAATATAAATTTTATATCTAAAAAATAAAAATTTAAAATAAACATCTTAAATATTTGCATAAAGAAAGAAAAAAACAAGAGAAAATATTATAAAGAAAAACAGAAAAATGTATTTAAAGAAAGATAAAAATAATAACTTTCTTAAATGAATGTTTTACGTAAATAATAAATCAGTATTGAAACATTATGTCTACTAATACTGAATTTGTCTCTGAAATAGAGAGTGAATATGGAGATCTTTGCTGCATAAAGATAAAACGAAAAGAAATTTGGCTCCCAAAACGAATCTTAATAATTATGATTCGTTTTGAGAGCTAAATTTCTACGACAATTATTGTCGTACTTTTGATATTTGTCTCTTTTGACTAATAAGTTTGCCCACCACTGATATAGATGATTGGAGTGACAATCTTTCGGATTTCGGTTCGGAGAGGGAAATGACAATAATGATGAAAGATGTTTTATATAAATCAAATTTAGGTATAGAATCAACAAACCGTTTTTAATTTCATTATTTATTTATATTACTTAAATGCGTACTGCATTTTAATAAGTTGGGATGTTTCCACTCTTATGATCGTCAAACGTATTACCTACTGTGTTTTTTGCAATGTAAGGGTGTTTTAATCGGCTCAATGACCACGTGTCCCCCCGCCGCCGCCGTCCTCCCGCGTCCTGCCAAATCGGCCACGCGTTGCAGTTCCTAGTGCCGGAAATTGGTCGCATTTCCGGCATGGAGTGCTTTTAATTCACTTGAGGGGCAGCCAAATCACATCACACTCACACGTCACTCAGAAAGGACTTATACAATATTGAATAGCCTTCACGGGAAGCCATACTTTTTGCAGCAACTCATCGTATCCGTTTAAACACTGCCATTTTACCTTTAAATTTTGCTCAATAAACAAAATGGTGTTATTCATTCTTAGATAATTATTAATTAAAATATATCCGGTTATTACATTCTTTTGACATGTATTGTATCTACACTATCAAATGTTTTCTGTATTTCATTAAAAATAAATATTGGTTTTCCTCGATTCCAAAACACTTTTATTGTCTGAAAAAAAAAGTGAGAACGTTTAAAAGTACATATATAATCGGATATTATTTATTTTAGATCTACCTATTCGAATCTGACACACTATGACACTATTCTCACCTTAGAGTAATAACACGCCACTAACTCTAAGATTCTCATTGACCAAATGTTAAATTGATAGGTAAAAGTTAAAAGTTTTAATATACCTACATAAAACATATAATACTTGACAAAATTATTGTCAAAATATTACTAATTACAGCTATTTGCTAATAATAATATTTCCTACAGTGGAACTTCTAATATTTTTATCATACAAATTCCGATAATACTAATTTTTAATTAAAACTTGAGTTTTAAAAAAAATTATCAGCACTCACTCGAAAAAGAGAGATGTCTTTGAACAAAAGTCGTACGGTTTTAGAGGAAACAGATTTAGTCTGTAATATAACGATTTCGTCTTGCCATGTCACGTGAAAGGGGACATTAAGGTTAATTTTGGACAGTAGGTTAAAAGAGACTACTTTGTTATTTAACAATTTATATATTTATGTTTATTTATATTTATTTATTAATATGCTATTTAGCATAATTCAGATATAGTGCGTCTATTTTCAAGGATAAAAAATCCATTTTGTTTTGTTTATAAAATCATAGCGCTGATAATACTTTTTATAAATATATTTTTTTAAACTGCTTAATTTTGTCTATTACAGATAAAAAAAATTATACCATTGAACTTTCTTTACTTTTATTGACGAACATAAAAGAGCGTGCAAACTTGGGCGTCCTGAAAAACCTGCAATAGCAGAACACTTTATAAATACAGGACATCTTTTCGCCTTCGAACCAAAGATTTTGCATAAACCTAGAAATTACAGTGCTCGAATAACAAAAGCGGCAACTAAAATAAAAAATATATGAAAATATAAAGTTTATATTTGAAGCACTAACTTTGTGGTCATTAATAAATAAATAAATAAATAAATAATAAAATTGATTCTCCTAACCTACTAGAAAGACTTCCATTCCGTGTGCCATCTAGACCGACAAGACAAAATCTTTTGTTTTACACTGAAAACGCGTCAACAAACTATTTTAAACAATCTACAATACCTAGAATATGCGACCAGTATAACAATATATTTACCGAGGCTGATATTTTTTGTGACAATGTATGTAAATTTAGGTCAAAAATTATAGAAATTTTGAGAGAAGCAGACATTTAACATTATTATTATATAAATATTTTTTCATTTCGTTTCTTTTACATTTATTATATCGAACATAATTTAAATTATTGTATTAAGTGTAAACAATTTTTTTGGTGTGTGCATGAGTTTCTTACTCTAATATACAAAGAAATTGGCAATATATGTGTACATACTGTTTGTTTACCTAATAAAATAAATAAATAAATTATAATAAAATAAATAAAACAACTTTGTTTTTAACCACAATTTTTTTTTTACACCGACCGGTTTCAAAGCAAACAAGCTTCTTCGTCAAGGTTTACGAAACTAATGAATTCTTTCCTATTTTATTTTTTTCCGTGTTTACTAAATACAACACGTGGAGCCAATAAATCAAGTCTTTTTTTCCCTAAAAGTGTCGTAAATATGAATATTTTCGAAGCTAGACAGGAGTGGAGAAATATTGTTTATAGGAAAAAAATCATTAGTTATGAAGCTTGTTTGCTTTGAAACCGGTCGGTGGAAAAAATATAAAAAATTGTGGCTAAAAACAAAGTTGATTTATTTGTTTTATTAAAATGAATATTTATTTTACTACCTATTTATCTAACTGTTGGGGCTGTTACTGGATACTATTATAACATTTCATAAAAATGATTACAGCAAATCTGGCTGTTACGTTGGACCAATTAACCCACTCCCTTAACTCGGAGCTGGAAGGCAACCCTCCCCTGTGGGTGACTCGACGCCGCTCGACACACCATGATGACATCTTTATAAACAACGCTAAAGTGCTGGCTCATCGCTCCAACTACATATCTTCGAATCCTCTGAACAAAAAGCAGGTGAGGCATCTCTGATAATGATTACTCGAGGCAATAATCAGCATAGCAAAAAAATTAAGAATTCTTACCATTTCATGTAATTGAATGTAATATGCGCTCCTCACTTTGTGTTGTAATGGTCAGCGCATTTGCTCACCGTGTAAGAAGTCCCGGGTTCGATTCCTGAGATGCTTGACAAAAAATCTTCATTTAACAAAAATTTAATCACGTGTTTACACGGATCCAGGATACAAAGCACAAAAAAAGGAGTGAGGCCCTGTATATGTGCGAACATTGCAATGCGCAATGTGGCTCTCCATAAAGGCCAATGTTGGAAAAACTATTATACAAAAATTACTTTTTTAATTATTTCAAATAAATCTAAGAAGTTTCAATTGATTTAACCCAGTATTTTCATAATTATGACACTTTTAAGAAACCCTTCACAGAGCATGAAATTTCACAAAAATGGTCCGGGCACGGGGTAAATTCTATATGTATTCGGCCGGTGCTTGTATAATTTTTAGGTTTAATTGTTTTCATAAATCTTGGGTATAAGGAAATTTATGTTTTTTAAAAAATTAAAAAATAATATGAAGCCAAATATGTTTGTAGTTTAAATTTTTGTAAAAGGCAGATTTGCAGTTTATGTTAATAAAATAAAAATAAACAAAATAATGTAATTGAAACACATTTTATATAAATATATCTACCGACTACCGATGTATTAAAACTATTGTATAAATTCTATAATGTGTTTTGTTCTTAATTTTTTTAAAGATTCTTCACGTTATTGATGATGTGCTTGTACCAGTGTCGCCATCTCAAACCTCGAGCGATCAACTCTACAATCCTGACGCCCTACAGTTCCTGTCTAGGTCTGAAGAATTCGACATTGGATCTCACCGAGTCAGGTATGCTGTCAGCATTTCTTCTTTCTTGATTAACACTTCGTTCGGTGTACTTTGCACTCTTCCTATCAGTGGCAACATGTGGTATAATAGGATGGGGTGGTTGTGTTCAGGCAATCTATAGACCGCTGATGATCACCCAAAAACAATATTAAAGATAATGTACAAGTACCCTCCTACCTTTCCATCGGACTCAATACCTCATTTCATTTCATTTATTTATTTTTAGTTACATTGAGAACATTACAGAGTATCCAATTAATTCTCAACACTTGGCGCTTAGAGTCAATATATTTCCCGAATCCATTAGGATTTTGCAATATATTGGACCCAATACCAGAAATATATGTCTCGAAAGCTACATTTATCTTTTGTTTTACAATTGTTCGAAGATCACTGAATTAGGGTGTAGTAATATAAATTACTAGATGACTTCCATTTTTTATGAAACCCATGTTTTTTCTGATATCGCTGATAATATATCGAAAGAACCACTTCGGATATCTCCTATTACTGACAGCCGGGGGTTTCCTAGGAAAGCGATTGTCAAAACAAGAATACATAATTTCATAAAAAATATTGAACAGCCTCATTAACGTCTGTTAGATTACCAATATAGTCCCAATCCGAATCCAAAAGCATATCGTAGAGAGAGCGGAAATCACCCTTAGTGAAATTTCATCCCCTCCATGATGCTGTATTAGCAATAGTAACCTTAGTGTATGAGTCAAAAGATTCCGTTTTATACAGAAAAACAAAGCAGGATAATATCCCTCCTTCTTTTAAAGAGACCAAGTAAGTCCTTACAATTACAGCATTACAGCAGAGATGAAGAACATTTTAGAGAATGGTATATAGATGTCTAGGCATCAACAGGGCTAATCGAATGACCTTCACAGACGTCAACAGATTCAAATATATGCAGAATGGTGAATATTACACAGTGTGTAAAGTGGCTACTCAAACCAGCCAATGGCGGGTCATAAGCCCTCTGAATGCCTAGGCTTCTATACTCCCTTTTCTAAAGTGTTCTTCATTGTTGTAATATGTTCCTTACAACTAGGCAGCTTTATTTGAAGTCATGTCTGATCTACTTTTGGGCCAGAAGTAAGCTAAAAACACGCCAAAGAATAAAAACCCGATATTCCTCTAGCGTAAATTTTTATGTTCCAAAAAGAAACAACCTTGGCTAAGAGGGATTTCTTTGTGGTAGATCCGAGGATCTTCAATTTACTGGATCAGGTGACAAAGAAGTCTGAATCCATTACAAAATTCTTATCTGGTTTGACTATTTGGTTTCTTCGAATGGGAATGATCTCTGTGATAGAATGTGGTATAACTGGTGATTGACCAGTATAGATATAGTATAGATGTATACTGTAAAAAAAATATATTCGTGTATAAATTATAATATGTATATATGTATGGGTGTGTGTGTGTGTATGTATGTGCATGTATGTTTATTAATGAATTCCAAGTGCCCCGACTCAACACGGATTTTCTAGCGAGTCAGGGCAGATTCTCAGGCATGGGTCTTTCCTGGTTGTGTCACTATATTTTTTTATTGACACAGTTGTGTCTCTGTAATCGACTAATGTACGTTGAGTGTTTTTTATGCATAAATTAAAAATTAAACTATTCACCAATATTTACTTATAGAATATTCTCACCATGTTGTCATTATTTCGTATTTACTGCATTTTGTGGTTACCTACTGTATTGTATAGGACTCGTCGCACATTATTCATTCGATGTGTATCAGTTTAATTTAAAAAATAAAATGCTTTTTTTTTTCAGAATACGGTTTTGAAATTTAACATACTTAAAAAAAAAAATTTAAAAATTTATATCATTTCGTCATTTGAATTTTCACAAAAAGGTTTCTAACTTTTTACTAAGCTCTTTATTGTACCATTTTTAATACAATTTACAAGATTTAAGCAAATATATTATTTTCATACTTACGCACCCATACACACGCACCCTCTCCCTCTTTCATTCCCACACGCACATGTATCCTCTCCCTCATTCATTCACGCATACACACATTCACATACACATGAATACAAACGTCACACAAATACAATTACTAAACTTCTTTTCTTATATATTATGTGTCATTATATTTACAGTGGATTTTTGTAATTGGCTTTAGTATTGTTAAGATTTTTCTAATTATTTTGTTTATGTAATAGCTGTAAAAATCCCAAATAAAATGAAATAAATAAATAAATAAATAAAAATCTGTTTACTAATGTATGATCAATTCTTTCAGGTCCTTCCGCCAAAAAGTTACACAGATTAAAAAACAAGATATTTTCAAAAATGAAGGACGACACACATTTTTCATTCCTGTTGATGAAGGATTCAAGGTTTTTTTTTTAATTATTAAGTTTTTTACAACATTAATTTGTTGTTTTATTTAATTTATTTTATTTTATTTAATTAATCGTCTAAATGTTATTTTAAATAATATTTTTATACGGTAAAATAACATGTTATCTTTTGTTTGCCTAGCCTCAGCCTCGTCCCGAAATGATTGATGCGAAGGTAGTGGATGGCCACGTTATTCCAAACATGGTGCTCTTTACAAAACCCACAGCTGATAATATTCCGTTTGAGACTCTTGCTTTTGGTGATAACCTCAAAGTGACTATTTCTTTCACCACAACTGAAAATGGCCAGGAAACTATGAGTAAGTACGAAGTGCATTATTACTAAAAACAAATATTTGCATTTTTATGTATAAAACAGAAATTTCAATTTCGGGGCCATTTTTTTAAATTCGTAAATGACCTCCTGATTTGGAGTTTGCGACACTAGCCACGGGACCGCAACCCGCCTTTTGTTGGGTTAAGCTTTTTATTGCATAATTATTTGACAATCAGAAGTATTTTTTCAGCTCTACCTCGTTACCTATAATCCGGACTACGGACTTTTAAAGCGATTATAAAGACTATCTTCATCGATACATACTGAGACGGTATACTTAACTTCTGTACTACCTCTATCTACCTCGGTATGTTTTACCGACATGTCATTTCGGCATCATATGATTCGATTCATGGATTCGAATCCAACCGATGAATGACCCTAAAAATTTAGTCTGCATTCCTTACTTGATTAAAATTTAAAGTGGTTCTCATTTATATTATAAATAGGCTTGTGATAAAAAGTGGCCACTTCAAAGCGATTATAAACTCCAATAAATCCCAATTCAAGCAAAAAATGCTCGCTTGAATATGACTTTTAATTGACTTTTGACAATTACCAAGACGGTATACTTAATGATCGTCTGTATTTATCTACCGAGCGATTACAAAGCCGGCTCCTTTAACGTCTCGGTACGTACACTTAAGAAGATAGTAAAACAGATGGAAAAAATATAACAACTAAATTTTTTTATGGTGGCAACATTTTTATGCCTAGATGCCTATTGAAAATATTATCTTATTATTCTTAGGAAAAAAAGTGCCAGCCCCAGAACGATTAAAAATTTAAATAGATCGTAATTAAAGGGAAAATTTCTCGGTGGAGAAAAATGATATACGTACCGAGCGTACAAAAACTTTTAGTGGGTAGATATACGTAACGAGGGGTAGTAGACCCGTCGGTACAAACCGATGTACTTACTTCAAAACTTGAAGGTGGGGGGTCGGTAGTGTATCTTCGTAATCGCTCGGGAGAATTTATCTTCAACAATGACGTCATAATGAAGCTATGTCACTTTATAGTGCATAGGTATGCGTGCCGTGACGTACGCTTCCCCTTGTTACATATCCATGTACCTACCCAAAACTTAAAGGTGGGAGGTCGGTAGTGTATCATCGTAATCTCTGTAGAGAATTTATCTTCAACTATGCCCTCATGGTAAAGGTATGACGTCCTTAGCTTTTCACCATAATCGTGGCCGAGGAGGCCCAATTATGGTGTTAAATAACAACACAAAACGCCCGAGCTTGAGAAATGTCATTTTTAATTTTAATAATCTCTCGGGGAATCGAACCTGGAGTCTCCCATGCGTGAGTCAAGCGTCTTAGTCACTACACCACGGACGCCACAGTAAAGGGTACATTTGCTTGCAAAGTTTTTTTATTACTTTTGATTATTTTAAAAATTATTTTCAACTCTCGGTGATACTTAAAGATCGTACTATTTAAAAAAATCTTTCAGCTTATGTCAAGTCCAATACTCTACTTGGTGACTCTAAGCACGCTACTGGAGTTGTTTTGGCAGATATTGTCAAAGGCAACATTCCTGTCAAGAATGGCGTCGTGCATCTCATCCAGCGACCTCTCATGGTCGTTGACACATCTGTCACACAGTTTCTCGAGGTCAGTTACAAACCATTTCATAATATCTACTTAGTTTGTGGAGTGATGTTTAAAAAATACATGTTTAATTTTGAAGTTAGTTGTCAAATAACGCGGCTGAGATTTTTCCAATTCAGTTTTGATCTTGATTTAACAATAACTGAACTTACTAATTGAAATACCAGATATTATTCCCTTACTCTAATATTTTTCAGGATAATAGGGTAGTTAATTTCTACGCAGGTAGATTTGACCATGAAGCAAGATGTCTCCTATAAACACTGCCAATTTTTTCCAGAGATACGATATGTTAAACAGCACTATTTGTAATCAATAAATTCTCAGCGCATCTGAAACTGAATATATAAAAGCTATTATTTGTAGACGGCAATCCCAAATTCTCTTTGCGAAAGTTGGGAAGGTCGGCTTGTTTGAAATTATGTGTCCTCACTGCTACCTTAAATGTTGATATGCTCACAGCTAGGAAAATCGTGTTTTGTTACGACAGATTCAAAAAAATAGTTCATATCAGATTGCTAGACCCAAGCCCTGCCTTTTGAAAATTTTGTAAACATTTAATTTATTTTGAAATAATGTATACCTCCTCTGATTATGAACTGTTTCAGTTATTAAGATGTATTTGTCCAAATCAATATGTTCAGTTAATTTTTTTGATCAATCCATTTTAAAAATAATAACATTTTCCACAGAAAAAATCATCGAAACCTTTTGACCTTCTAATCTTCCCCTGAACATTTTAATCTGTGGCATTATCATCTTAATAATTACCATTCGATGACGATTTTGAATTTGTTGATTATGTTTGACGATTAATAATGTTTAGATATTTTGGTTAATTCACCGTGCAGCTATTAATGTGTAGTAATAAATTACACCGGTAGATTATTTCTGCACTGCGTCCATTTATTATTTTATTTACCAACATCACACAAATCACAGTCAGTAAACATTTCACTGTTATTTTACAAATGAGGTAATGCTTAGATATTTATCCATTTCTTTAATTACACTATTTGTGATTCACGGGCATGTTTCCACCAGAGCATGCTTAAATATCATCACCATTTTAAAGTAATGTATTTCTGTGATCCACGGAAATATCAAACACATCATCTCCATTGCAAATCAGTAAACCTTGTTTATTAAATGTGATTTGCGCTTTGAATTTCTCGTCTTTGGAAGATTTGTGTATTCTAATTGTTAAACTATCGAATGTTCCACACTACTTGACACTCGATGGTTCCACACTACTTGACTCTCTCCTTCCTCCGAAGCGAACGTTTCCATAATGATCTAACCGAGAATATTTTCCTTTCTGTACACTACATGAATAATAACAACTGTATGAACATTGACAAATATTTTTTATGCTTTCAATGTCGGGTGAATACAAACAACAGTCATTCAAGGTAAATATCGCTTACTCTTTAATTTTTTAAATACCGTTTTGTAGTTTAGTGCTGGGATTGATAACGCTTTTCTATGTGTAACTTGAATGTCAATAATAATTGTTTATTTTTGTCTTCTTTGTGAATGTGTTTTGCATTATGTGAATATCTTACACAATATACTTACATGTATGTTTCCATGGTGAATATAAATATTTTATACTGTTACAATTTTCTATCTGCAATCTTCCGCACTTTATTTTATTTTGAGTTAACAAAACAGTCTTCTTTGCACATTGCTGTCACAAGTGGTTTTGTATTCTATCTTGTATGAATATACCCTTTCTAAAATATCTAAATCTCGATCGAAACTAATTTTACTTTTTTGGTAGTTTGATAGTAATCACTGCATGCTCAGGTTTGATTCCTGGCTGCATTTTTATACATGTCTAAGGTATCTTAAATACCTACATGTATATTAATTGAATACCATATATGCAATAAGAAGGGATGGAAAATCACTTATTAATTCATTACATTTAAAAGACAGAAAATAAACTGTAAATCGTAATAGCTTTAATGATAAACTAAATACAAATCTCGACCGACTTACACCAGTCTGTTTTCAGATGGTTAGAAGATATTGCTTTTAACAACAAGCCCACCTATGCACATTTATTTTGTGCGAAAAGATAAAATACGTCGTGCATACAAACTAGAAACGTATTTTACATAAATCGTTGAATTTTTTTATTTCCTTTTATTTTGTCCAATGCAGACTCAAACATAGGGTTTGATTTAATTAATGCAATTTAAAAACTCTCATGTAGAACTTTATTTATAGACTTGAATAAATTCTCGCTGTCTCCCGACAGATGGTGTAATCATAGCCTTTTTACATCGGGCAATACTACAGCCAACTTTATCATGAAGCTCATTATTAGGCTTGAAATAACAGTATATGTTATTCCGCCGAAGTGTAAACAACTGTTTTTTTTTTAATGTTAAACATGTCAAATTTCATGCCAAAAATATAGTGTTTGGGGAAATTTTACTGCATTTCTTTAGTCGAAAAAATCTGCAGCTGAAGTACATAAACTTCTTTTGAAGACTTACGGCGACCATGCTCCGTCAGAAACAACATGAAGAGATTGGTTTTGAGGCTCCAAAAATAATGATTTTGATGCTGAAGATAAATAACGCTCTAGCGTACCGAAAAAGTTTGAGGACGAAGAAATGTGAAGGGTTACTCGATGAAGACCCAAGTCAGACACAAATTACAGAATCATTAGGAGGACACAGCAGTTGCCAAACGTTAAAAAATTTGGCATCCTCGTGGTTTGATGGTCAGCGCATTCGCCTACCATCCATCGGATATGGGGTTCGATTCCTGATATGATTCATAAGAAATATTTATTTGAAAAGGTTTTTTTACGCTATAATATTGCATAATCCCTAGAATGGCACCTGAAACGTAAGACTGATCATTTTACCTTCATGTCACAAAAATGCTGTACACGCTGCTGTTGTTGTATCAATACAGTGCCCGTCTAGGGTGGTTGATGATAACCGATTTCCCTGAACTGGATCTGAAGTGTAAGATTGAGCATTGTGCCTTCGTGTATCATATGATCAAGATGCGCTGCAATTAGACTGACAAATCGATGCCCTATACACCACTGGGTGTGAATAGGAAGATGATGATGATTCATAAATACAAATAATGCACAATTGATTTCGCAAATATTTTCACTTATCACTTATTTTAATGGTGAGGGAGTAAATTTGCTTTACTTTTCTGCTTCATCACAACTTTAGAAGGTAAAATTGTAAAACAATCCATGGGTGCACATTTTCCAAAACTTTTATCTTCTTCAAATTTTTTCCTTGTCTTCAATAGGTCTGTAATTATTTGATCTATTTTCTGCATTTTCATCTTCCATTATTTCGATTCTGTCCAGTATTTGGTAAAAATGGCGCATGAATGAATTTACAAAGAAATGAATTTTTCCTATGTGATGTAATAATTTATCCATTTTTTGGTTCAAAAACAAGAGGAATTATCATTTCCAATATTATTTTTGTTATTTCTTGTAAGTTTATTTACTGTAAAAAGTTTTATTTTAGATTTCTCAAAAATTACATAATCACTGGCCATTCATATAAAATTTTATTTATTCATTATATTCTGCCAATCTTTTGGTAAATGATATTTTATTATTAAACTAAAGTAGCTACTGAATTACAGTTTTCCAGGATTTTGTAAGGTAATATCACTATGTAGCCTTAAACAATAATTTAAAAAATGAACATCTATTATCCTAGCCAATGAGAGACAGAATATTTTGGAATGGTTTATTTTTATGAATGTTCAAAGTTGCCAGTGCAATAAATTATTTAAATGTAAGTTAAATTATGTGTTCAAATTTGGAATTTTGTAGTAATTGCAATTGTTTTCTTTAGTTTTGCCAATTTATTGTTTTCTCTGTGAGATTGTTTCATTTGTTTTTGTAATTTTCTCAATTTCTTGGTGTATTCCTCGTGTGCTGCGCCACATGGCGGTTTCGGATTGTTTGATTGGCTCCCCACCTGTATCGACTTTTGGTGCATGGTTTTGTACGTGTGTTTTCCTTCCTACGGATGATCACTACTTGTATCTCCTCCCACATAGGGTATTGTGAGTATCAATTACTCTACTCTGTACTTGCATACAACATCGACCGCCATCTTTAGTTATGTCATGTTTCTTCCATCATTTTCAGCATATTATCAATAAGAAATCTTGATGGAATCCCGCCGTAAAGATACAAAATTTAAAATTTGTTTGAATCATGGCAATAGATTCTATATTATAACTTTTCTATTGTCTAATAAAACAAGTGAAATGCAATTAGTATTTTTTACTATGGCTTAAGCAAATGTCTAATTTGATTTCTTTTTATTGTATATTTATTCTTATAAAGATACATATTACAAAAAAATAATAATAACGTATCCCTAACTCTACGAGGCTAAGACCCCTATGTTGAGTTTGGATGCAATAAAATAAAAAGTGGAAGCAAGCATATTATTAAAGAATACTACAAGTAATTAATAATAACTTTTTTTACTATTTTTACGCTCTTCAAAATGATAAAGTAATAAGAGTCAAGTCTTTTAGAGATTCAATTGGACAACTTCATTTTATTATAATTATGTTCATTTAGTATCCGTCCATTTTTTTTCGGTGCCATGTTGTATTTTGATACCCCAGTATACATTGAGAAATTGTGTTTTCTTTTCTTTTTTGTATTTCGTGATTGTTTGGACTTTTCATTTATTTTGTTGTAATAACTAAAATGTAACGAGGAAATCTTATGTGTATTTTTGCAATTAACTTACTGTTTTATAACAACATGTTTTTGTCCACTAAAAATACTAAAATACAAATTAATTGTTTTGCGAAATGTATTTAACAAATAAACTTATTTTGCCTTTCAAATAATACTGAAATGTAAAATATTAGAGTTATTTTCATAACTAAGTAATAAAAATAATCCGTCTCTTTAAGGAACTACCAATCACGTTCAATCAATATTACATAACATTATTTCAGTGGAAAGATGGCTAAGTATAATATGTCACATTTTTAAGCATATTGAGTTATATACATATATGTCACCGGATTCGTATCGATTACATCTACAATCTTGCAAAATTGTGCATAGAGAATATTAGCCGTGTTACTTTATAATATGTCTTTTTTTCTAGTTCCAAAAAATCAAATTGATGTATGTAACTTACAGTTTGGGCTATATTAGAAGATACTTTTGACATTAAACAGCTTACAATAGTGTTGTAGCGATTTTCGATATTGATTTATCAATAATTTTCCGTCAGATGGCGTGAATAGAAATGGGTTTTTATATTTACGCCTAAATAGCTTGATACTTACTTAAAATAAAACGGTTAAAGTAAAGAAAATCATGAAAGCAGTTAACTTATTTGTTTAATTTGGTAATTCAATAGGATCAATCAAGGTATACAAAATAATACAAGAGAAAAAGTAATTATTTGCCTTCCACAGCAATTTACTATGGGATGACAAAGATAGTAACAAATAGATTTATACAATTATAATAAAAATTAATAATAGTTTTATTTATATATTAACTCGGAAGTGTTCTTTTTTAACATACTGAATTATAGTATGGATCAGATAATATTAATCGCGAGTGAAATTGTGAATTTTGAAGGTATTTTGTGCGTAACAAAATGAAATGATGACTCGTATAACCCGTGCTCACGCCGCTGATTACCATAAATAAAAATAATAAAAACATATTTTTCTAAAATACAAATATTTTATTTAATGTATTTCAATCTTATTCATCCACATTACTATCACTCTCCGTATTAGCGTTGCCATCTCTGAAAATCAGAAAGCCGGGCTTAGCCGCTAAAAAGGCCGAACTTTTGGGTCCCAAGACAAGACCCTAAAAAAAAGGATTTTAAACTAAAAAATTGATTAAAACACATATTTTCTAACAAATTTTTTTAATCAGTATATTATATTTTCAACGTATATCAAAAACCTGCTTTAAAAGCTCAGTTTTTCTAATAATTTTGTCATAAAAGCCTAACAAAAACGGGACGGTCGCAGTCGAATTTGGCCGGACAAAAATTCTGACTAAAGTTACTAAGGCAGCCCAACCAAGTCAAATACGCTGCCATTGGTGTATCAATGCAGTGCCCTATGCACCATTGGATGCGGAAAGGGAACGATGACGATCAAAGTTACTATTTTGTGAACTGACCTCGTTTTAAGTGACCATCTCTCATAGTAGTATTATCTTTTTTGGTTATTTTTAATTGGCTTAACTTAACTTAGCTGTCCATATTTACAGAACTTCATGAGCGTTTAAACGTCAAAAGTCGTTTCTTAAATTGCCTGTAAAATAACAATCATGACTTGACAACAGACGTGATATACTACTTTAGAAATGGAGTAATGGTTGACAATTTATGATATGTCTTGTTTGCCGCCTTTGTGATGGCAAAACATGATATGTCAGTGAGTCTGGAAAAAAAATCGAAATTTTTCAGCATTTTGTGTAAACACGCACTATGGTAAAAGTAAAATTCCCAGAGAAACAAATTAATGTTCAATGCATCTACTGACATTAGCATTAGGCTTGTAAACTAAGATTCTTATTTTTCAAAACCCATCAAACTTTGAAATTGTTCTCCTTCAAAGTTTATAAAAAGTGACATATCATACTTGGCCATCTTTCCACTGATTTAAGGAAGATTTAACATTTCTGCATACCTAATCTTGTTTGTATTTAAAACACTTGCATAATTATTTGAATATCCCAGTTTAAGCCCATCTTTATATTCTGTAACATGAATCATCCTTAATATATTTTTTTATTTTATTTTATTGAAATAAACGGCACTTAGTGCCTTTTACATATTAGTTACAAATACAATTAAATATACATACATGTAAACATAGTTATAAGTAATACATAGCATTTAAAACAATATTATTAATTTAGAAAGTCTAAGAAATATAAACTATATAAAAGAATAAAATATTACCAGTTATAGAATTATCGATAAAAAAAGATAATTTGGTATTAGAGATACTTTGAACCAGTTGAAAAAATAACTAAGAAGTAAATTTTGAATAACATTAAAAATATATATAATATTTTTATATGTATTATTATTAAAAAATTAATATTTAGGTAAATAGTATATGTTTATGTATAAAAGTATATAATGATGTAAAAAAAATGATAAAGAGAAATATTTTTTACTTATAAATTAATTAAGAAAAGAAACGAAAAAAGAAAAAAAAACACTAATAAAGAAGTTTAAATCAAATTTTTAACAAAAGTAACAAATAGTTACCTAGAACTATTACCAATAAAATAAAGAAGAAGAGCTGTTCTATATGTAATAAATTTCATGTGAAATGAGTCACCAATGTCCTGGTACTTATTGCCTAGAGAGTGAAGTCTATTGATGACTGCATTTTTACCATATGATGTCGAAGTATTGTTGCCACAGTATATATAGTTGTCTAGTTAAAAAATAGGTAACTGCATACTTACATAACATGAAGGGTACATGGCTAAAACAACTAATTTTATAAGAAAGCAAAAATAAGAATAAAAACTTTTTTTTTGGGACACTTCATATTTAATGAAAAATATATTTTTACGTACCATCGCAGTAAAAAACGAACAAAAACATCTACTTTAAAATCAATATAAAAAACAGTTTTTTTTTAACATACAATTTTTTTTATTCATAATTAAAGCATTTTATTAATATTGTATATAACCACTTAGTTTTATTGGTGTCATGATGAAAAAACGGACACGTCTCGAAACCGGCAGACATAGAAAAGTCGGCAAGTGGTAATGTGATATATAAATATTTAATAACATTTTATACAAAAATTAGTTTATTCCATCAAATATCGGATTTTTGACTGCTGTTTAGCTAAATGTGACCACATATTTTTTGCTAACAATTTATCAATCAAGGAGCAGCATTTTGTTAGTTTTTAATATTTCATTTTATTCTCAACTCATTCAGGAGAAAAGGGGCATTAATATCTCAAAAATTGAGAAAATGCGGTCTCCCAATTTTCACCGTGTACCCTTTATGTGATTAGTAATGTGCAATAATAGTTCACCTACATTTATTTTATTTCAAAATTTAAATTCACGGACGTAGGTATCTGTATATTGACAATTGTTGGAAGTCGGAACTCAAATCACATTGTTGGAAGCAGTTAAAAAAAATTGCTGCATTGCAATAAACCCCCCAGTGCAGTTTGTCCTTATTTCATAATCAGGCTGTTTACAATGTTCAAATTACTAATAGGGAAGTTAAAAATCAAATTGAAAAAAATAACAAAATTGAATTACTTTAAATGACGTCGCAAGTTCTTCTAATTCAACCAATGATAGAGATTGTGATAGATTTCCGTTTTCCGCAAAGGCAACCCACCAATCGGGACAACTCCGAAGAGAACTCCCAAAATACCAAACTAAAAAACTTCAATCTGTTTTCAATGCAGCTGCAAGGCTTATTACGGGAGTAAAAAAATATTCTCACATCTCACAAATATTCGAGATTTGTACTGGTTTAAAAGCCCAGAGAGAATAAAATACAAGCTTTGCTGGACAGTATTCAAATCCCTTCATGAAATGGCTCCAAGATACCTATCGGACCTTTGTATTAGGGAAAATACACGTCAAAGAAAATCTACTCTTGGGTCAGCATTAGATTCAGGCAGAGGAAAACTTGTCGAAATCCGGCGCTCCCCAAACACTAGATTTGGAGATCGTGCTTTTGCCGTTGCCGGTCCCTCTGCCTGGAACCGATTGCCTTCAAACTTACGAATCATCGACAGTCCCAGTCTGTTCAGATTCCAACTAAAATCTCACTTCTTTTTATTATCATACACTCAATTTCAAATCAGAAAATATAACATGTCACTTTAACTTAGTACAAATGTAAGCTTAAGTATACAATTTTAAAGCTCCCTTGAGGTGATTTTTCACAAAAATGGTGCTATATAAATCAGCCATATATTACTATTATTATTAAATTAACTAGTGACGTCACGCGCGCAGTAATTAAACAATTTCAAAACTACAAACTTAGTTTGATAGTCCATTAATAAATAATAAATAAAAAAATAAAACCTCTAAACTTCCTCATTATGAGCCCACTAGTGAAACAGCTTTAGTAATATTGTACAAATACATAGTTATAATATACGTCTTATTATTGAAATTCAATGGACCCTTTTTAAATTTATGATCTTATAACACTGATTTATCTTTAATTTTAAATCTAAATTTAATTAATTTCGAATCCTGCTATTTTTACATTTTTATTATTTAAAAAAATCTAGATTTGAAATTACATTAAACTTTTTGTTGGTTTTCAACTAGGAAAAGGAAGATGGACCACTTTACAAGTTCTACGAGGTAATTATGGACTTGGGGGGAGAGTTTATGAACACATTGGGTCGTATGCGAGACCTGACTCTTTTCGCCCCGTCAAATGAAGCTTGGAAGGATTCCAATTTGAACAATTTGATCAGGTAATTGTTATTTTTTTTAAATATATTATAGTATTTTTAAATTGTTCTGTTTTAAAAAATCTTTTCTACGTAATTTTTCACTTCCAGATGTTTTTAGACGTGATAGTTGTATTATCATAATTTGCGGACAGTTTATAGCTGATAGTATTTGATTCCATTACATCATCAACATCGTACTCTTATCCAAATCTAATAGCGTATAGTTGATAGCATTTATACTCAAAATGTAGCTGGTATGATGACGAGTCTTATGCCTCAGGTTCCAGTCCAGAGGACGTGAAATGTTTGAGTGTAAAAGCACCGCATTCAATAAATACCATTTTGCGTTGGTCTTGCCAGGAATAGAACCCAGACCCGTGCATGATAGGTAGCAAAATGCGCAAAACACTACACTACCGGGTTTTAGTGCTGTAGAACGGCGTTTATTTAGTATTTTTAGAAACATGTTGTACATTTGTACATTGTACTTTTTTTTTTTGCACCACAACAGGCCAGGAGGCCTAATTACAGTGGTGAATTACGTCACAGAGCACCCAGGCTTGAGAAAAATCACATTTTAATTTTTGTGTTCTCACCGTGTTATTTAGTTACCCACTAAGTCTAAGGGCTCGTCCACAGTGCGGGCCTAGGGCGGTGGCGACAGCGGGAGCGTGGATTTCAAACATACGAAAACGTATGAAAAACGCCACACATGGCCATAGTACGAGGCCTGTGGCGGGTGCAATAAATTAATGTTCGAGGCCTAAAGCTTTTTCGAAGGGACAATTGTTTAAGACAGGTTTATTTTCCACACTTTTATATTATGTATATTTATTTACCACCTTTTAAGAGTCACTATAATATATTAAGCAGATATTTCTTCAGTTCTTTTTTTCAATTGAAGATCTTCCGTGTTAATGGTGGTTTACGGGAGATCATCAAACAACCTTGGAATAACGCAATTTAATGTTCGTTCTCCGAAGTAATTTGTAGTTCGGGGAACAACCAGGAAAGCCTTAGTTTTTAATCTAGTGTTGTGAGTGTGGGAAACTTTTGTTTTACATTCCGGATCAACAAAGTTGTTTACTATCAATTTATAGTCACAAAGTTGTTTTACCGGCAGGACATTACAGAATTTAAAATATGCACCTTCATCCATATGTTTCACCTCACGGATTACCCTTTAACAGTCTCACCTGAATGTCATAAATTTCACCCATACTACTTTAAGACAGATAGCTATAGCTTAGATATTTTTTTAAATCCAGGGATAATTCTTGAGCTTATCTTTTCACTTGAGACACTCATAGCTCCACCATTTCATTAAAGTATTGCAAATTCTTCAAAAGAAAATATAGAATCAAAATTAATGGTACAACTTCAAAATGCGGACAGTAATAATAAGTATCAGCACTCAAAGATGCTTGAATGCATATATTTTTGCAGACTAGAAAGCCTACTAGTTTTTGCAAGTTGGGTAACCCTGTTTCTTTCTTCGCGACTTAATTTACATTTATTGATATAAAATAAAAAATAGTAAAATAGTAATAGTAATATAATATTTATTTATATCTAAAATAGTACAAAGATTAATTATTAAAGTAATTTTAAAGAAACCCTCTAAATTGAATACGGAAATTCTAAATACATTATTTAAAGTTCATACAGTAGACAAAAGTTATAAAACAAATTCCATTATACAAATTTATAAAGAAGAAAAAAAAATTAGGATGATAAGTCACTCAGATACCAAAATAATATTAAAATCCCTAAATTCCACATAAGTCATGGTCAAAATAGCTTTGTCTTCAAAGGTGTCAAAAATTACAATAATCTCTCCAATGAACTAAAAACTATTAAAAATAATATGTCAATAAATAAATTCAAAGTAAATTTAAAGAAAGTTTTAGAACAAGTGTAAAAACCGCATTCAATTTTAATTAGTATGAATGTATTATTATTTTCTGTTTTTATTTTTAAACAAAATTATATAAATTCTAATAAATAAATAACTATAACAATGTAAGTCACTCTCCAAGTACAAGAGTTAGTCTCTTTTTTTGGAGAGTTACAGTTATAACATTTACTAGATGTATAAAAGGAGATTTGTGTAGAATAAAAAAAACATGTACCGTTTATGAAATATATAAGTTAATAAAAATAAAAACTGAAAATGATTATTATTATCTTAATTTTTTTAATACTGCACTATTTAATTTAATTCATTAATACGGTGGCCTCTGTGGTGTAGTGCCAAGACGCTTGACTCACACACGGAAGGTTCCGGGTTCGATTCCTGGTGAAAACACAAAAATTAAATGTGATTTTTCTCAAGCCTGGGTGTTCTGTGATTTCATTGGGTTTTCTGGCCTGTTGTGGTGCAAAAAAAATTAAAATAATGGAGTCAACACGTTCGCAGTTTTTTTCCGGCTATAGCCTTCAAAACGTCTTGCATTTTGGAAAAGACGGGTATAGCCTAAATGAAACTGAAAATATAGTAGGAGACACTGTGCCCCTATAAAAAATAGTCAGTGACAAAAGTGTTCCAGTTCCAGTGTGTTAGTCAAATAAGATTCACTTCAAATCATTAACTAAGGTCCAATCAGGATTGAAATATTCCAAAAAATTAAAATGTAAACAGTGGATCCTATGAGAAAAAAATGTCCGCTGACGTGCTAAACAGTTTTCTTTCCAATGATCTGTGTAGATTTCTCTCTTTTGTTTGTTTGATAGAGGTTATTGAATATGTTCCATAATATTTGGCACTTTCTCTTTTCAGGAATAAGGAAAAGCTTCTCGAGATCCTCAATCTTCACTTGGTTAGAGAGAAACTACCGCTTGACAAAATCATTCACAACAATCTGCACCAGGTATGAGATCCACAGATGTTATTGTTTTTGTGCAGAAACATTCATGGAAACGTAATAATTTTATCCTGCTAAATAAGAACGCTTTACTTACCACTAAAATGTTATACGAGAAAATATGGCAAAAGTAAAATGGATTGCCTCATTTGCCCAAACCAATATTGAATCACCTGCTCCACAAACGCAAAGTTTATATTATGTGTTTGTGCATTTTATAATATGAATAATATAGGTCTACAGAAACTAAATATAAACTGAAATACGTTGTGTATAAAACTATCCTAACATTTTGTAATTTATCTCTGGATATTAAGTCTTCTTTGTATATTCTCGCATGTAAAAAAAAAGGGTATTGTTAATGTCCTCGGTACGGTTAACCCTAGTGTGGTTACATTACTTTTATTATTGTTTATAAATGTGAAAAAATGATACTTAACATTAAATGAACAAAATATTAATAAATATTAAATGAACAAAATAATTAAATAAATTCAACAACAACTCTATTTTTAACCACTTTTTTTTTCTACCAACCGGTTTCAAAACTACATAATCCTCTTTCTTATGAACTTCCTTTTTAACGATCCTTTTTTATTGTAACAGTGATTACTAAATATTACATCGATACATATGGAGCTAATAAGTCGAGTTTTTTGTCATGTTGTTCTTTTAAAGATGGGATACGATCTTTAAAACTAGACAGGAGTGGAATTTAAGAAATATTGTTTGTTTAGTAATTTTTAATTTATTTCTTATTAAAAATCGGTAGAATTCATTAGTTAATTAATAATAAAAAAAACTTGTTTAGTTTTGAAACTGCTCGGTAGAAAAAAGTAAAAATATGTGCTTAAAAACAAAGTTATTTTTTATTTATTTTTTTATAATGAATAACCTCATAGATCAAATATAAACAAAATAATATTTTAAAACGTAGATAATTTTTATTTAGTTTTGTAAAAGTTATATTCTAAAAGTACATATAAGCACATTGATAGTTTTATTTCTGACTTGGTCGGTGGTCTGGTGACAATTTTTTGTTCTCTGGATTTTAACGACTTTTATAGAATAAATATATATTGCATTAATGTCCTATTACTATTTAAAATTATTGCTATAATTAGATATGAAAGTAAGCTGAATGCTGTCAAAATGCGATCCCTCGGGCGAATGTGCATTAAAACTATGTACGATGGGTGCACAAATGTCGAGGTGTTATGTGAGGCTGAAATAAACATTATGGACAAAATCAAGGAAGGAGTTGACGCCGAAAAAAATGAATGGATGCAGAAAAAAAGAAACACCGAGATAGACATGGCATGACCTAATCTAATGAATACTTAAAGATGGACTTGTCAAAAGTCGGAATAATCAGTGTGCGTGCATGGGAAGATGTATGCATGTAGAGAAAGTGAGGTCTGTTTGTAAAGACAGGGTGATATGGTGTTCTTTCCTCTCTGCCTACTCCTACGGGGAAACGGCGCCATGGTTTTGTATTTGTAAAATTGATAATTTTATGTCATTTGTGAGATGTAAAAAATTGTGAAGTAAAAATGTAAAAAAGTATGGTCCCAAGTTTAAGCCTTGTGGTATACTTAAAAAAGTTTTTTTTGAGAAAAACTAATTCATTTTTACATTTAAAATAATTATAAACCATTTACTTATTTATTATTTGTTAACGGGATGTTTATCTTTAATCTGTTTTATTTTCCTGCTTCGTTTGTCTTTACTGCATAAATGTGCGAATTATAATAGCATAATGTGTAGTATGGTGGAGGTGTCATATAAATTACAGATTTATTTTAAAAGCTTTAAATGGATTTTTGTTTTATTTTTTACGTTATGCTTATGAAAGAAGAATGAAACCTTTTTTAAAAGTGAAATGGGAAATTGAACTTATTTAAAAAATAATATATATATTAAATACCTACCTAGATTTTTGTTTTACTTAATTTACCAAAATTATAGATAATTTTGAGAAAAACTCAACTTGTTATGCATGTGATTTGTGAAAATTAATTAGCAATAGTATTTTTAAGCACCCAGAAAGCGTTTTTTTTTGTTGTTAAATTAAAAGTGTAATTTGAAAAAGGTAGATTACGAAACTCTGGTATAAAGTGTGTAAAGTGGCCACTTAAACCAGCTAATAACAGGTCATAAGCCCTGTAAATGCCTAGACTTCCATATTCCTTCTCAAAAATGCTTTCTCTGTTACAATAAATTTAGATTGAAAACAAATTCATTTCAATTATTTACCTGCGTATTTTTAATAACACATAACCATATGTAGCTGTGTGTAAAATATTTAAAAATATATATTTAAGAACAGGATTTATTTTACAATAAATACTGTTCTTCTTCTTCTAAGAATCAGCCCATTTTTTTCCGCTGCTGGATATAAGCCTCTTCAAAACTTTTCTATGTTTCTCCGTCCCAGTCACTCTGCTTCCACCCATGTCCCACGAGTTCAACAATGTCGTCAGTCCATCTCCTCTGTGGTCTCCACACTTTCATTTTCTTAGGCTCTCCAATTCAGTATTTTGGGGGCCCACCTATAAACCTCTTCTTTCGTCACATGATCCGCCTACTGACATTTTTGTCTTCCCACTCTTTCTGCAATATCGGTAAACTTTGTATGGCTTCTTATTTTCTCATTCCTTAGGAGACGTCCAACATTAATTTGTATTTCCATAGACCGCTGAGTGCACTTAATATTGTATGCACCCCTCGCAGCGAGCGACATGGTTTCAAGACCGTATGTTGTCACCGTCAGAACTCTAGAATTGTATCCTTCCCACTGCCATTTATTCCTACTCTTCCTGCAATATTGGTAACTTTTGTATGGCGTCTCATTTCCTTATTCGGTCTCTTAAGGAGACGCCCAACATTTGCAGCCCAACAGTGTAATAGTTCTTTTGCCATAGTTTCTAGTTTATTTACATCCACACTTATTATTACTTAATCGTCTGCAAAACCGATGTGATTTAAATACCTCCCATCTATTTATTTGTATTAATTACTCCAATTTAGCGTCTTGAAAATGACTTCTAAGGTTAACGTAAGTTTTAGAGATATCATCCCCTGTAAAATTCACAAAATGTTACTGAAGATGAATAGGTTATTAACCATCAATATTATGCTTGTAAAATACAGTTACCTTGCATGAGTTTGCTTTAGTATTAGTTGTGTTCGGTGGTAGTATTGCTTGACGAAAGCTTTTTTCTTGGTGTTACCACTACAGATATTCCAGGTACCTACTGCTGCTGAAAGAAAGAACCTTTATTTCAATATTGTGCACCACGGCAACAACCAAACACTTACGGTCGAGGGAGGCGGAGTCAACGCCACGGTCATACAACCTAACATCGCCACCACAAACGGAATCGTCCACATCATCAATAGAGTCCTCGGAGTGCCTTATACCACTGTTCTGGAGAAAATGAAAACCGATCCTATGCTTAAGTAAGTTCAATCTTTATTTAAATATGCCCTTATCGAAATATCTCAAAGATGGAGATTCATTTTAGATTACATAAACAAAATTCTTATCTAAGTTTTTTTGATACTTTTTAACTTACTATTTTGAAGTTGAAAAAAAAAGAGATATTAAACTAAATAAGTAATGAGGTTATTGATTTTTAACCTTTCTGAGCCCGTTTTTTGTGGTGGTGGCTTGAAATATTGTGTCTAAAGAACTGAACAGTATATCAAAGATTATTCAATTATATAGCCATGGGAAATGAAAAACAAATGTGACTTATTATTGAAAGAATTTGTCAGAAAAATATTTTTGTTATTTTAATACGTTCTTTAAATAACGGAATAGGCTAATGCAAAACTGAAATCAATATAATGATTAACAATAAGTTGTTGAAAAAATATGCTACCTGGGGGACCCTAGTACCTCCCTTAGGCCCGGAAGGGTTAAAAAAAGATGCAATTAGTCAATAATTTGGATTTTTATATATCTTTGTTGAATCACAAGATTGCATTTATCTGAATTTATGTATTTCCTATTCATGTTAAACTGTGATTATGTTTCCAGTGACACGTACTTCCTCGGCCGCCGGCGCTACTTCAACAACCAGCTAAACGACACAACTCACCGCTTCACCTACTTTGTACCACGCGACAAGGCCTGGCAGAAGTTTGAGACTGAATTTCCCTCGGCACACAAGAAACTCTTCATGGAAGACTTCAGCTATCATGTAATCATTTACCTATCTAAATCAGATCCTACTGCCCAAAATTGTAATTTTATAAATAGCCTCATCATCATCGTACTCTTATCAGCATGGTGCATGGGGCACGGTATTGATATATCAAGTGCTGATCCAGAGACTAGAAATATTGCAATGTAAAAACATAATTTTAAATAAATATTTCCTGGCAACACCGTGTCAAGGACCAAACCAGACACCTCTTGCCAAGTAAAGGAACCCTGCAACCGCTACTTTTTTTTATTTATTATTTTATAATCTTTATACATTTTTTTTTACATTTCACTGTGATGCCGATACGAGGCGATTTTACTATCACTCGATTTCATATTTCGGGCTTTACCCGAGATCAGCGAATAATAATTCTATGAATAATTTTACTTTCAGACCAAACAGATTTTGGAGCGTCACCTGGTAATTTCAGACCGAGCTTACACAATGGCTGACATTAAACTGTTAGCGAACGACACACACGGATTTGTATTGCCGACTGTTCGTGACACATTGAGACTGAGAATCAAGGAATCTGACAAAAGTAATAATAATCTTCTTAAATTATGTGTTATTTGGCCTTGTCTTTTTTTTTCCTTCAGCATAAAATTATTTACATTTATACATACGCACGACGATAGTTAAAATACCAACTATGTATGAGAATGCTCGTGATTGTATTTCATAAAATTGTAATAATTATGAAGGGTTCTAGTCCCTTGATAGTATCATAAACTCACAGATCAGAGGTCCAAAGTTTTAACCCCGGTCCATCAAAACTTATTTTCATATTTACTACTGAAAGGAAATGTCCCTGATATTTACTTTTACTATATTTAGTTGGCGAGAAAGTAATTTCAGTTTTGCAGTGTGAAATAAAACTATTTTTTTTATACATATAATAAACGTTAATCAATTGATTATTACATAAATTATATATATATTCCATTTTGTTCGATGACCTTTTGCCATTTTTCTCGCAACTTCATAATTCCATGCTCATAGAACTTTTGCTCCTTATCAACAAAAAACTGAACGGAGTACGATTTCAGATCATCGTCATATTTGAAAGTTTTACCATTCAAAGTTCAAAATAAGTGGTAATTAGATGGCCCTAGGTCAGGGCTGTGCGGAGTATGCGACATCACTTCCCAACTAAGTTTTTAAAAATTCCAAAGAGTTACGAGGCGAGTGCGAGGCCTGACATTGTCATGGTGGAACATAATTTCTTAACAATTTGCCAAATCTGCACGTTATTCTTTAATTGCTTCATCCAGTTTCGTTAGTAAGTTGTTGACAGTAAACATCCGCATCCCCCATACACTCCTGACCCGGCACCATCTGATTACCATTTACTTTAAAGTTGGCAAAACTCTTTCTGCCATATCGTTGCTTCTGCGACTTCTTCGTCCTTGGGTTTTGCGAATTTGTGGATTTAAATATCACGTCTATTTTATTTCTATAGTAAATTACCGTGAACTTCCACTAAGAATTTGAATACATTTTTTAAATATTACGAAGATGTTCTAACAATATCTTATTTCTAGGCTACTACGTGGATTGGCAGAACCAATGGATCCACGTGTTCCGACCTGACGTAGAGTGCACTAACGGCATCATCCACGTCATAGACTATCCATTCCTCAAGGAGAGCGACATCCGAGTCACGGGCGGAGCCGTCAACCTCGCGGGCACTCTCCTATCACTCGTCGCCCCCAACATCTTGATGTACATCGCCAACAAATGGCTCATCCACTAAACAGAATACAAATCCATCACCTAAACAAACCGCGGGAGTTTAAACAATTTTTTAGCTTACTGCGTTTTTTACACTCAAATATCACTACTGTAATGTTTTTAACCCTTTATCTCGTTAATACGATATCAATATTGAATCCGTCTCGCAATGTTTTCATACAAATGTAAAACGATAAGTGTTTATATAATGTAAAGACTTTGTGATACTGAACTTCTTCAATATTCGAAATTAAGAAATTACACTCGAGTGTATCCTTACGGTACTCGGGTAATATTGAAGTTTTCACAATTTTGTAATTATATTATTTACGTACGCTCTCTCACTTATTATTTTTAAGACTTTTATAAAGACAGATATTTTCAGAAATCTGTATAATTTTATAAAAAGATAATATTATGTCGTGTTTTTTTCATTCCCGCGCATAGAAAAATAAGTTAGTTCTTATATTTCACATACTTTAATATATAATAACGAAATAAACTCGCGTATACCTAAGAATGTATTCACTCCTTATTTTAAAAAAATATTTCCATCAAATTTACTGCGCACGTTGAGAAATAATTATCTCAATATAAACTCTTTGAAAAAACATATAAATGTATTTATCTTAGATATATCATAAAACATAAGAATATTAACTCTCTTCATTCATCTGAATCTCATTTAAGTATAACTAAAAAGTTCTGTTTTAAAGTTAAAGTAAAAAATATCACACAGAATTATCAACAATATTTTGAGTTTGTCCAAATGTTTGTAGATAAGGACTGGGTTTCATCCCCTAGGGAGTTATTAAGATTAACATATTATAACAGATCCCAGAGATTAAACCAGCCAATGAGAGGTCATATGCTTAAATTTCCATATTTCCTTCTCTAAGATGTTCTTCGTCTCAATTGTAATATGTTTATCACACGGAGTTAGTGATTAAGCTATTTGAATTTAGGACCAACTTTTGTTAAATAATATTAACGGTATAATTACTTTTATTCCAAAAACTTATACCTTTTTTATTTGCATATTATAGAGTCATTATTAAATTATATACCTTCATTATTTATGTATGTGGACATTATTTTAGTAGGTCATTTAATAACGCAAATGAGTCATTTAAAATGGTCAAACATAAAGACACCTGTGAAAAATCTGGTTTAGAAATATAATTGATAAAAAAATATAATCGGGAGATTAAATTTAGCAATATCAATAATGAAAAAGAATACCAAAGGTAATTAGCAATATGCTCATTAATAATGAATTAGCGTGATCGAAAAAGCAACTCTGCGGTCAATTATTATTACCATTAATATTAATTATGTAATGATAAATTCACAATTCTTTGAAACAAAATGAAAACTTTTAAAGCATCTTCTTACTTTAATTATTATTTGTCGAAACTTCTGGCTTATATAATTTTTTTTTTTAATCAACTATTGTACATATTATTCATAAGTCGATCATTTCTGTTTCCTATTTAGTTAGCCCGGTGCATCTACATAATATTCTTCTGTCTCGTCATTTTTGCTTCTGAAATTCGAAATAAATTAATATTATTAGAATATAAATCTAATGTTGATATTTCAAGATTACTAATAAATATTTCAGTTTTCTCACTGGTAAAGTGATATTGAAATTTAGGTAAATAAATTGTTAATATACAAAACATACCATAATTAATTAAATTAATGTTTATCACCTTTTCAAAAATTGTGTAGTGCTGCGAATTCGCAAAAACTTTTTACAAATCTGCATTTACTACAAGCTTTTTGAAAACAAAATACGAAAGCTATCATATTTGTATACCTATCTTAAATAGTTTTATATATGTCGATAAGTACGTATTTGAATTTATATTTTATGAAAAAACTATTTTGAAAATATCTTTATGTAGGCTATTTTGTTGGAAAAAAACAACAATGCGCTTTTATATAAATGTTTATAAAGCCACTTTTTATTGTTCTCTTCTTCTTCTTATTAGCCTGTTTCTCTCCACTGCTGGCCTCTTTAAAAATTTTCCATGTCTCTTTTCTGGGCACTCTGTTTCTACCCATGTCCCACGAGTTTAACAACGTCATCAGTCCATCTCTGTAGTCTCCCCATCTTCCTATTATTTTTGTAGGGTCTCCAATCTGGTATTCTGGGGGTCCACCTGTCAACTTCTCGTCTCACCATATGACCTGCCGACTGCTCCTACTCTTTCCGCGATACCAGTAACCTTTGTACGGCGTCTCATTTCCTCATTCCTTATTCGGTCTCTTAAGGAGACGCCCAACATTCGTCTTTCCATAGACCGCTGAGTCCACTTAATTTTGTGTACACTCCTGGCAGTGAGTGACATGGTTTCACAATCGTATGTTGTCACCGATAGAACACAAGAATTGTATACTTTGGCCTTCAGATTGGTTGGGATTTCCTTATTTCAGAATTCGTACTTCAGCTTTCCAAAAGCAGCCCAACTTGACCCGATTCCTCATGGCATTTCCGCGGTTCGATTTTCTTTCCCCAATTTGATTCTGCGCCCATGGTAAATGTACTCATCAACAGCACCAATAGTTTTGTTTCCAGTAAAAAATTTGCTGGGTGTTGGACTCACAATCTTAGTTTGGTCTATATTCCTTTCAAGACCAATCTTTCTAGAGACTTCATATAGTTCAATTTCTATTAACTTATTACAAATCGTGGAAGTTTTTTTATTATTTTTACCATAGGTTTATAAAAACATTCCGATTATTTCAAATATTTAGGTTCATATTTATTTCATTGATCAGAATAAAGCTTATTTAGTTATAAATATAAAAGTGTTGATAGAGTTTGCTTTATTTAGGCATAAGACTGCTTCATACAAATTAAAAGCATAAATACAACAATTGAGTATGTGGAATTTATTTAAAGCATTAATTTTTTAGAAAGCAAACTAATTGACACACTATAATGTAAGCAAAATATCACTGCCTGAAATTTAAAATATCAGAAAATACACAAAAAAAATCAGCTACTGATAATTAGATAGCTATTGAATTGTCACACATCATATTTCGAATGTTTTTAGATATTTCTTATTTTTAATAAGCATTGAAACGCATGTAAATATGTTTATTGACAAAGATTTGTAATAATTATTGGTCTTGTCAAAAGTATGTTCCAAATTTTGCATACATTTAGATAAAATTACAAGTTGTTGGCTTGAGATGACAGATCTTCATCTTATGAATGACATTTTCAAAAATAAACATAATATACTAAGAAAATACAAATACGTCTAGTAAAATTACTCAAAAATTAATTTTAATGCGTAACAATAGTTTCAACATCAGAAAACAAATACAGTCAAATGAGGAGGTACAAAATTGTTGATTTAATACCTACCCATAAACTATTACAAGTTAAACTTCTATAATATTATTTCAAGTGATTAAGTATCTTTATCTTCATAAAAATGGCGAAAGTATCAAATCCCCTCAATGCTATTTTTAGTTTATTTATTTTACAAATACATTTACTTCTTAGTTACTTTAGATAGATATGTGTGGATGTTAGCTGTAAAGGACATATTTAGAATAGGTTTATTTGAAATTAAAACTTAAAAGAAAAAAACTACTTTTGAAATTGAAAATAACATGTATAGAAGTATTATATATATATGTAATGTATATGCAAATACCATACAGCTTTTGAATGTTGAGAAAATTAAATGAAGTGTTATTGGATTGTAAATAAATAAAACTTCCGAAAAACTGTCTTTTATTGTAATATTTCAATAAACCAAATTTTATGCTCAAATAAGGTAGGTACCTTGATTGGGTTTAGAAATATGCATAATTTTACATGTATTGAATGAATGCAAAAACACAAAGTGATTATTTAAATTTAGATTTTTTCCGATTCATTTTAATAAACAGATTGCAACACATTCATTATCTACTTCTACATATTCCTAAAGTTGAATGTATACAATGTAGATGGATGTTTTAAAAATACAAATGTTGAATGTCCTTTCAACTTCTTAACAACTTGGTATATCAAATTGTTTTTTTATTACTTACCATTACTTAATTTTTTTACAATTAACAAAAAAATAAATAGAAGTGAGTTGGGAAGTGCCAGGGTAAGTAACAATATGAATTTTTAAATGAGACACCCTATGATATAAAAACATGGACATAATTATGTCAATATTGTCAATATTCCACTATTTCAAAAAACACTCACCCGGGCTTCTGGTTCTTACTTATTAAGTACATACCTATATATTATTTAGAATAACTTCTATATTTTATAACAATGTACAAATACATAACCATCTAAATCCTTACCATCTAAACCTTAATTTTTTTTTTTGTTAGCATCTCTGCTGATAGTAAAAAAATTGTGATCTAATTATAGACACCAGCAACCGCACACAGCTAATAGTTATATAAAATCAGTAAAAAAGATCAAGTCATCATAAAGTCTTCACTGTAACAACTGTTTAGCTTTTATTTTGTAGTTCCTATATTATTATCCCCGATTTTACCGGCGTCAAATTTCAGAGCCATAATAAGCCGCGGCATAAACAGATCAAAGCTAAAACTGGAAGAAATTAAGCAAAAAATGCACCTTTCGAATATTTCACCATTTGTCTAGTAAACAGGGGCCTCCGTTGACTACGATAATTATAAACTACATAGATAATGTAATAATTCATAACTATTCCATATAGAATCCCATTGGGTTGCAATTTTTTGGTAGTGTCGGGGACTCACAAATCAGCCGTTCAAGGTACCCAGCTATACCACAATATTAAGATATTCAATATCAAGATATTCATATGATGAAAGAAAATATTCCAGCACAGTTATTTTCAAATACATAATTTAAATGGTCAAAAAATTAGAACGTTTGGTAAATCAAAAGAACGCAATTTAAAAAAACTTTAATTATTTATTTTTCACTATTGGGGTAGATGATACATATGTTATTATTGTCTTTCTCCGCTTTGTATATTATTCAACTGTTAACTATTCAGTTACTGTTTTGTTCTGTTAACTGTTTAAATCATAAATAGCTCTATCTAGTGCCATCGCTTGAATACCGAATTGGAATATTTTCATACCCCCTTTTGATTAAAAAGTAAACATCACACCCCTATTTTTGTAAAGGTAAGTACTAAAAACATGAAAAAAATAAATTAATGGGCAATTCTTCAATTCCAACTTCCAACGTCGTTTGATTAATTTTGCAAACTTCGTATATTATAATTGCCAATTGGCACTACCAATTTAGAATTATTTCATTTTAATAATGCCCTGTTAATGTCAAGAAACTTGTATTTCGGTTAAAACAGCCATTTGCTTATCGCTAATCATTCGCTGTCATTCTTGTTTCGCGCTTAAAACTGTGATATAGAAGGCTGTGAAAATATCTATTCGCGTTGAATGGTCGTCTTGTGGATTGTTGTCAATGTGGTTACAATTTAAAATATTACACTGCACGAATTAATGTAAGTAAAATCAATGTCTAGAGCCGCGTAGGGTTCGTAATCTAATCAAACAAGGAGAACGCGAATATTTAGGCGGCGATATTTCCGCTACTTCAACAGGAACAGGAAGTATGGCGAATATGGCGTATTTCTGTAGTTAACATCCTCATCCTGTCACCATTCATTTGAAACTTATTTGACGTTTATAGTCAGAAACGAATATGTTGAAAACTTACATTTTCAATTTGAGGCGTTGGTTTATCAACCGCAATCGATTACTACATTATGAATGTCTTAAGTGAATCATGACAACGAAATGGCCAAGCTGTCATTATGTTTTTCTTATTACGTATTTTCTCGTAAATTTGATGAATAACAAAATGTATTTTTGTTATTTTCAACTCAATAACATTGTTTTTTAAGATGGCTCCATTTAGCAACAACGTACAAATTTCTAAATTTGAAGGTTATGGGTGCACTGCAGTAAACATATTATGTTTCATAAAAAAGAGAGCAGAGTCAGAAATCGTTGAATAAAAAGTATTCATGAAATATAATTATGAATATATATATTTTTAATACATGCATAACACAATTTTTCTTACCACCTTAGTAAAATATGAATTATGTGACTCGTCTTATTGTTATGGCGAAAATATGCATCCTGTTGGATTTAATAAATGTATGTATACAGTAAATAAAACTAAACATTTAATCTACAGTCACAAAATTCCACATTCTTTTGTTTATAAGTAGTATTTATTATATTCATTAATAGTATGCTAATTGTGTATTGTTTTCCAGATAAAATGATATTTTCCGAAGATGGAAGTGGATTAGATGGCGCTACTCTAATTCCGGTAAAAAGTTTTACAGTTTGAATGTCCTTCCTTACTTTAATTCAATACCTTTTAGTACATAATATGTGCATATATTATTAGGTGTTTATCGTATTACATATATTTACATTAACATTTCTCATTATGTAAAAGAAAAAACAACTCTTGTGTACATAATGGGGAGTGACGTCTTACAATAATGTGTTTATTTTATTTTTAATTGGTAAATATTTTCAGTATAACATATAAATTACAAAATTAAACTGTACGGTGTTTTCAATCAGCGCTACACAAAAAAGAATTATGAATATAACTTTTCATTTTGGAATAAAGATGTTACCAGTTGTTCTAGGTTGCGTACTTACATTTTTCCTTTGTGCTTGTAAATATCTCATTTTTTTCCTAATTATGATTAACTAGTATCAGTTTGTAAGCTATTGTTCATTAAAAGTGAATGTTTAATAATTTCTAAAGAATGGAAAATGTTTTTTTTAAATAATTCCTTTAGTAAGAACAAAACATGTCATTTTTCCACAGTAGTTAATTCAGGTCAGTTCAATCCATCTCTTTTGGACTTGTCTGACCAATGGACTGGACATTCGACATGTTATTATAGTAACCACATTGTGTGGTATAAATTTAAAAGTGTATAGTCTAAAATGATTGTGATTTCAGATTGACTGTGGCGGATCTCTGGTTTCCCGGAGCAGGGCTCAGTCCACGTCAGTGATGGAACTCGGCAAAAAGTTACTGCAGAGCGCCCGAGAAGGGGATACAGCGGCTGTCTTAGACCTCATGAGTAAAGGAGCTCCATTCACTACTGACTGGGTATTTATATATCATTTTACTCCTTTTAAACCTTAAACTGCACTAATACAAGGCCACTTTGTGTCGATTCTTCAACACAGTTATTTATATTTAAAAATATACCACAACCGGCCAGGAGGCCCGTTGTGAATTACGCCACATAAAACAATTACTTTTTATATGTTGATTTTGACCTCAAAATTGCATTTAGAATGACATGTCTGAATTTCACATTGCTACAACTTACCATTTCAGAGAACTATGACAGACAAACAAATAAATATGCACATGTATTTTCTTTTTATTTGTACTTGTTGAAATATATAGTTTTTAATAGTCTTAATTGTATTAAAGGTATGTTGAAGTTAGGGTCGTTATCGACTATTATAAATCAACATGTTTAATGGTCTGAACTATACTTAAACGATGTAGGTAAATTTCCAATTAAATAAAATGGGGACAAATGGACATCAATGTTTTAGAATATAAATTTATTCCAATGAAAAGTTGTTAATATTTTGTACGAAATATGAGCATAATAAGGCCATAGTTAAATCGTGAGATGACATTTGCGATCAACGCCATATTTTTTACTAGTACAATAAGATGACGCATGCGGGGAATTTACATTTTGATAATCAGACGATTTTAAGATTTGTTGTTTTGTGAGAGATCTTGTAGAAAAGTGATCAATAATGATCATTTCTCATTTAAAAATGCCCTAATGAGCCGAAAGAATTGTCCAATTTTCCAAAAAATAAATATCATTATTGTATTCAGATCCTTACATGTAGTTTTCCAAAATAAACACTGACTCGTGACAACGCCTCTTTGATAGATATGCGAGACACTGTTTGTATTAAGGTTGGCAAAACGGTTCTCAGTCAATAGGTGCATTTGGTTGTGATCTACATACGTATTAATATTAATCGAGGCCTAAATAAATTTTAGCTGGGAACATCTCCTTTGCACCTGGCCGCAATGAACAACCACCTCGAGACGTGCGACGTATTACTGAGGGCGGGTATCGGAAAGGATGGAAGAACTAAAGTGGACAGAACGCCATTACACTTTGCTGCTTACGAGGGACACTCAGAAGTCGCTAAATTACTTCTGGAACATAATGTAGAAGTCAACTGTAGAGATATGGTTCGTATACTTGAATGGAAATAATGATATAGGTACTTAATCATAGAATTAAGAATAGTCCAGAAGGAGCGTAGAATCATATTTGAATACATCGGACTGTGTCCAAAAATCCCCCTACTTTATATCAAATTATATCAATAGTTCTGTGGCTTGAGTCTAGAAGGGCCAATGTTAGATTTCATATTTTTCTTGCCACCGTTTTGTAGAGTCAATGTCTATTAAAAATCTTGTAAATTTAACTATTTTATGCGCACGTACATGTGTTGTAATGTATTTTATAATTATGTGTTATCAAAGACATCAAACAGTTTACTACGCGGTGTTTCAGGGTCAGACTGCGAAACTTGAGAAGAACATTCCTCGCGGTAAACTTTTAAAAATTCCTGATAATTATTTTTAAAAACTTATGCTTTTTGTTTTCTTTTTTCTCTGGTATAACGAGTGATGCTTATAACGAGCAAATTTAGTCGGTCCCATTTTCAAAAAGTGGTGAATTATGGCACAGAACGCCCAGCCTTGAGAAAAATCTCCTTATTTTTTTTGTGTTCTCACCGGGAATCGAACCCGGAACCTTCCATGTCGAGTCGAGTGTCGTTTTTGACATTTTGACTGAGTATAGACTAGAGTTTCAGACAACACGCATCATGTTAAAAGTTGCTCCAGCAATTCCTATGGTTGCGAGCTCTTCGTTCATCCCACCACCCTCAGTTATTATATAGAGGCTGATCAAGGTAAGGACAGAATGTTGCTTTAATATACTGCTACTATACTGTTTCTGTACTGTTGTGTACTATACTGTTGTGTACAGGGGATGAATAATACTTTTCTGTGTGTGAATAGAATCCCCTAGATTTTTATTTTTTTTTTTAAAAAGGAAATATTTGCATTATTATGATTTACCCAAATATTTCACTTTTAGGGGCCATTTTCAACAAGTTGTAAATAACTCACTATTAGAAAATGGGATCCAAGTTGTGGAAGAGCGGGGTGCAAATCTTGGACATCTGATCCGTGAGTCCAGGGCACTAGCCACGGGACCACAACCCGGTTCAAATTAGTTTCTTCCACTCGAGGGCCGCTCCCGGATAAAAATCCTAAATGAAAAAATCGAGTGCAGATAAGCCCGCCTCGTTGTGAAGTGGTCGGCGCTTTCGCCTACCATTCTTAAGGTCCTGGGTTCAATTTCCAGTAGGGTGGATGTGAAATATTGATTTTTAAAACCGGCCTTTGTATGTATTTATTTATTCGACGGGTTACGCCTTTGACAAAGTATAAAATAATAATAAAAACAAATATAATGAAACAAAATACAAAACTCCCGTAAACAAGTGAAGAAAATATAGAAACATAAAATCAGCAGAAAATAAAAAAATAACAAAGGATAATTAAACAAGAAATTATAGCAGAGGTATGCAGCGAATTAACAATAAATAAAGAGTTAAAATATAAAAAATATTGAAGTGATTGAAGTAACAGAGGCGATGTTTCATAGTGTAAACTTTTTCTTAGAAAATAAGATAATATGTATATACAGTTCATTCACGTGTGCATCACAAAACGTTTTCAAATAAAATATTCTAGTGTGCTTATTAACACAAACTAAATTTGTATATTTACTTAGTTCACTGTAAGGGTTAAACATTAACATAAGGTTATTAAACATTTGAAAACCCTGTACACATATCGTCGTCCATCTTTCAGAAAGGCGTATCTCGAATTCATTAATTTTTTAGATGACTTTTTAAGAATTTGTTTGGAAAGTTTTCGTTTTTAAAAATAATAAAAAAACAATCTAACTGTATTTTTCTGGGTTTTTAAAAATTAATTTATGACACTATGATGGCCATTTATTCCATAAATATAGCTTAATTTTTATTAAAATATTCATAACTCAATTTCGACAAAAATCAAGCTACATCTTTTTGAAAGATGGATGACGATATTTTCCATTTCAGAATTATGGATTTTCTGAATCTATTTAAATATAATATCTCTAATTTCCAGTTACAAATGACTCCTCTTCACTGGGCTGTGGAGCGAGGGCACAAGGATTCGGTGCTGGTGCTGCTCCATAGCGGAGCCAACCCTCGGGCCGAGAGCAAGTTCCAGAAGACTCCGCTGTCCATCGCAGCGGAGATGGGGTGGGACTCCATGGTAGACCTACTGCAGTCCAACACCACTCGAGAAGCGACTATGAGTATACAGGACATGACTCAAGGTTGGTGTCGCATATCAAAAAGTATCAAATAGCCCTCATAATAATGATAATATTTGGATGATTTATATAGCACTATTTTTGTGATATATTTAAAAATTACTCCGCATGTGAACGTCACAAGTTCTCTTCGGTGAGTTCTGCTGATTGGTGAATTGGCTTCAATCTATCACAAGAAGCTGAACTTTTGAAGCTACCAGAAATCTATTGCAGCAATGTCTAAATTATGTTTTTATGTGCCAACATTTATTTCCCAAAATTTTTAATGGATCTAGTCAAAGATTGAATAGTTTACTTGAAATCCCTTATTGTAAATCCAGACTCCGGCAAAGACACTCATTTTGCATAGCTTCAAAACTGTTTAATGCATTTCATAAGGACAATATGATAGAGATTGACTATTTAAATTTGTTTTGATTTAATTTAGATTTTAATTGTTACAATATTAGCACTTATTTTGTATGTTTTTATATCTATCATATTCTTCCAGTAGCTATAGCTATATTTAAATGTAAAATACAATGTTAACCCACACACAGGCCATGCCTTCGTGGGATTTTATTTGCGTTTATGTAGTAGTTTTTTTTATTAAAAAACTATCATTGTTCGATTCGGAAGAACTAGTGACGTTGCTCTAAGTAGTTCGTATTTATTAAAATGTTTTTTTCATATATTTTCAAGAAACTTGGCCATACAATTGAATGCTCTAATTTTTACCATGCGTAAGAAAACATTTTTTTATCCAAGTTCCCGTATCACTGAACTTCCTCATTAAACCGTAGTTGATGACTTGAATTATATCTTATTTGACTACCGTGCTGGGACACTTTTGTTGGTGGCCATTTTTTATAGGGACCCAATATCTCCCATGTAAATTACTTCAGTTTTATGAAGGCCATCTTTTCTCTACCAGAAAAGTATGTCGTTTTTCCTAAATGAGAGACGATTTTGATGTGTTAATGTGGGTGGGTTTTAGCTTATAGGTAAACCTCATAAAAATCGACAGATTAACAAATTCAAGAAATATTAATATTCTACATAATGGTAAATATTACAGTATTAAACCGGCCTTAAGCCCTGTCAATTCCCAAACATCCATATGGATAATAAAATCCCCTTCGCAATAAGGTTTTTTTATCCTTATTGAATTATCTAATGTTCTATAAAAAATAAGTTCTTTAACTTAAAATGGTTAGGCAGTCTTTTAAACTCCATTCCGTACTTCCCTCATCGTAAAATTTATTTGAGTTGAGCTCATTAAAGTTGAGCACAGCCTCCCTATTGATAATTTATGCAAACAGATTTTGTTGTTAATTAATATGTAATATATTCCTAACAACAAAAACTAAATAATTGTTTTTTGTTTCAGAAATAGAGCAAGAAACGCCTGAAGAAAATAAATACTTAACTCAAGAGATTAATGTTTTAAATGAATTAAATACGGGTAAATATTTTATTATACTTCATCAACGTATGCTTGTTCATTTTTTAATGTCTTCGTAAATAATATTTGTTTTTAATTTATTAGAATGCAACACTGAAACACCGATAGAAGAATCTGAAAATTCTCAAGAAGTAGAAAGTGATGGAATGGACCACGAAAATGAAGCTCAGAATCTCGCGTCACTTTTACCACAAGTAATTAATTTTTATATTCATACAACAGTACTCGACAAATAACACAACTCCAAAAACATACACCACGTTTAAATAAGTAAGACCACTGTTTATCAAAAAAGTCCAGATGCCGTTAGACTTGTCAATTTGTTTCAGTTTTTTATGTAAATGTTGCAGATATGTTAATTTTAAGCATACCTTGATTATTGACTTTCAATTGCCCACAAGATGAGACTCTTGTTTTGTCTAGGAGGTTCATATCTTGTTCCTTAAATGTAGTTCATAGTAATCTATAAACTTAATAGTGGCAAGGAAATCAAACATTAAGTAAAAATATTGAACAGGTAATGTCAACGTGACTGTGATAATAGACAAAGAATGTTATTTTATAAATATTTTGCAGGGAGAAGAATATACAAACGAAGCAACAATGCAACTTCTTAAGGAGCACGGTATTACTATGATCCCAGCAGACAACACTACAACTGTTACCTCGGCCTTACAGAGTGGACGAAGAATCGTCCTTTCGGGTACGTCTGCCGGATCTTATCACTATTCAATATATTCAGTGCTTATCGCAGGCCTGATATGTTTAAAATTATGATAACAATTTCTTTATATTGATCATATTCTCAAATCATTTATTTTGTTTGTCAATAGATGCTGGAAAATTAATTTTAAAAGATAGCAAATTCCATACAGAGCCTACAAAACCCGTCGAGATAAAAACTAAACCCATCATATTACCAACGGGGAAGATCAAAAGTACTAAAATTTACACCATGAGCAGCAGTCAATTCCTCGCCATGACCGGCCAGAGTAAACCCAACATCCTGCAGAAGGTTCCTATAGAGATGAAGAAAGTGGAGAACGGGGGAATCAATCTGGTACAATTGCCCAAAACTGCGCAATTCCTCAACATGAACAGTGGAAAACTGACCAAAACTGTCAATATTATGAACAAAACTCCCGTCAAGCCCGGGCTCAATACCATTACAGTTATGAAACAGGGCAAAGGAAACATTCTGTCGTTCAAGGGAAACACCTTATCCAAGGTCCATGGGAACATTCAAACCCTCAACTCCTTGACCAACCAGGGCAAGAAGACCAAAGTCATTCAGTTGAAGAGTGGGTCCACTTTGAGTAATGCTGTCAAAATTGTAGTTAACAAAAATAGCCTCGGAAAATTTATTACACAAATCCCCTCTACAGAAAATAGTCAAATAAGTAATGGACTTACCAACAATAATATAATTGTAAGTTTTTTATGTCTTCTTTTATTTCTTTCTACAACCAATTCGGTGTTCATTCGTGTTCTCGTGCTTTTTACACTATTTTTTAAACATATTTATGGCTGTTGCAATCAAGTGGCGTGGCCACCGGCCACCACCGCAGCACCCCTTCTTTATTTTGATCATATCTAATGCGCATCTCAGTTTTCCACTTGGCACCGATCTAGATTTTTAAATACTTGCCTTATGTTTTACATGTTTTTTTAGAGACCACATTTTGAAAAAATTCGATCTTCTTTCTTCTTTGACGTTAAATATTTCAAATTAAAGATTTCTTAATATTATATTGGTTTATCTGTTTGCAGGAAGCTCCCATTAACGCGCAATACGCCTCTCCCTCGGACAAGTCCGCAGAGAGCACAACAGAAGTGGAAAGGTTACGGGCGGAGCTAAAAGTCGCGAGATCTGATGCCGATGAATATAGGAAAAAAATTCAGGCATTACAGAATGAATTACAATTAATGAAAAGTAAATTAAACATAAGAACTCTCCATACGATTGTGTCATCGGAATGAAAGAAAGTGGATCTGTATAATACGTATTGATATTATTGTTGTTTTACCTTGAAAATTTTTATTAACTATAAATAAACTTATGGCCTTTTAACCCTAGCAGATGTTTATACCTAATTATAAGTATATTTTACCTAAAAGCATAGAATTTATAATATAAGTACTCTCTACAAGTAAATAAATAAAACCATAATTTTTTACCACCATGTGTGTTCATTTTCTTTTCTTTTTCACTTCTATTTATTTGGAAATTGTGTAAGTTCTGAAAGCTCCCATAAATGGATTAAATCCATTTTTTTGTATTTCAAATCAGCGTTTATTCTCTATCAATGCGTGAAATCTCACTTTTGATGTACAACTGGTTCAACCCGAGAGTATTTATTCACTCGATGTTTCAAATGCCCGGAATGATCTCACCTTTATAAATATAATTTATAATTGAGCAACTGACATTCCAATTGGCAGATTGGCACCCTATAGTGCTCCGTCATAATGAGGAACTGCATACTCTCCACCATTTAAAGGAACTTGTCGAGTTTATATTCAATAACACCTCTACAATAGATTCACTTTAAGTTGATCGCTGTGACAGTTATGCCAATGTCCACATCTGTCTATGTCTCAGCCGTCTGAGGTTTTGTTTTTAATTACTATTGAATTTGACTAAATTTTGGCAGCAACCAGTAACTTCACATATAAAATCAATTACGGCCAAGATCCCATATTTTATTTGAGCAAAAAAAACTAGAATTGTAAACTTTTTTAATTACTTAATTGGTACATATTCTTATTCTTAGTGGTAGGGGTCAGTGCTATGCACTTGGCCTCACTGCGACCTGTGAAGATCTATGAGACGGGTCGCCGTGAATTGTTCTCGCCCTCTGTGCTTAATTGGTACACACCACTTATGTGGCATTTCTACTTTAAATTTAATTTCAATACCTAGTGTCGTAACTGTGTATAAATCTCTGTTTTTAATAATTGACATTTTGTTATATATCTTGCATCCAAATACCATTTCAGATCTATAATTATCAACGTAAGACAAAATTAGAATATATTTTTTTTAAATTAAGTAGTGACACAATAAAAATAAAAAAAATTTTGTCCCTGATACTTTAAATACTGAACTTTAAAGATTTCAACATTTGAGATTAAAAATGTCGAGAACTCAAAATACACACCATTTCACAGAGAGAACTATTGTACTCTTTATTTTATTATTATTTGATATAGGCAGGCAACCTCTGCTGGCACTTATGTCTCGTGTACTGCTTTTTATCTACATTCTTCTTCCTTCAGCATCCTAACGGTATTTGAACCAGTTGACCAAAATGGAGCGGACAACTAGACTTGGCAATTTATTCCAGTCTGAAACCAGCCTGCGCTGGTTATTTGGGATTGAGGTGGAATTGGGGACGATAGAGCTTCCAATTGTGACCCTGTAAATTGATGTTGGGATTTGATAAACTCTATATTATTATGAATTTGACAGAAAAAGGATTTTTAAAATGTCGGGTATAAATAATATAAAATCCATTGTTTGAACATAACGATATTGATAAAATCAATCAAAAACATGTAACATAACCTGAACGTAAAACAGAGTTGTATAAATATTGAAACAACAAATCAATTGGAAAAAATATTTTATTAAAAAATCGTAATAATTTTCTAGTCTCGTATTTTTAAAAGTAAACAAAATCACGTTTTACATTTATTTTGTAATAAAACAAGACTTAAAATAGTTTCATTCTTTCTATATATAATTGCATTCTCCCTTAACAAACTTATAAAATCACAGTTAAGTTGTATTCTCATCTAGTACCCAATTCAGACAATTTACTTCGCAAGAATTAACTGTACACTCTTATATAACAACTATGTATAATTGTGATATGCTCATACATATATGTTCGTGATATTTAATACAAATCTACAATAAAGCACCTTAAAAACAATAGACGGTTTCTACAGATGGAATAATTAATTTAGGAAAATATAGATACATTTCTATAAGGATACTTAATGCTCTTTCGTCGTGTTACCCTTTACCATAAAAGCTAATTGTTAGCTTAAAACAAAATATAAATTAGCGTAACGTACGTTAGTCAGCGAGTGACTAAAATAAAATTTAAGTACCTAAATAACGATAAAATAAACTCGATAGCGTTTATATTGTTAGACGTCGATTAA